>NC_057725.1:49300284-49375414 GCF_004010195.1 Chiloscyllium plagiosum | reverse complement strand
GACCTGCCCTTCACAAAACCTTGCTGACTATCCTTGATCACATTATTCTTATCCAGATGTTCATAAATCCTATCCCTTATAATTCTCTCTAAGATTTTGCCCACAACAGAAGTGAGACTCACCGGCCTATAGTTACTAGGGTTATCCCTACTCCCCTTCTTGAACAAGGGAACCACATTTGCTAGCCTCCAATCTTCTGGCACTACTCCTGTAGACAAGGAGGACATAAAAATCAAGGCCAATGGCTCTGCAATCTCTTCCCTTGCTTCCCAGAGAATCCTAGGATAAATGCCATCAGGCCAGGGGACGTATCTATTGTTCATATCTAGGTGGTGGATATCTCTCTGATGTAGAGTCAAGATTAGATTGGTGCTGGAAATACACAGCCAGTCAGGCAGCATCCAAGGAACAGGAAAATTGTCATTTCGGGCAGGAGCCCTTCATCAGGAATGAGGCTGGAAACCTCGAGTGTAGAGAGATAAATGGGAGGTGGTGAGGCTGGGGAGAAGGACCATTTCAAACATCAAAAACTGTAAGTACGACAAGCATTTATATACACACCTCAATAACCAGTGCTCCTCGATACCCCATCCCCTCCCATTTATCTCTCCATCCCCGAGACTTCCAGCCTCATTCCTGATGAAGGGTTCCTGCCCAAAACGTTGATTTTCCTGCTCCTCGGATGCTGGCTGACCTGCTGTGCTTTTCCAGCACCACCGTAATCTTGACTCTACTCTCCAGCATCTGCAGTACCCACTTTTGCCTATCTCTCTGGTGTATCTGAGTGGGATTACATATCTGAACCATAACACTGCAGTACAGGAGAATTTGAATTCTGTTTCACTCCCTTGGAGTGATCAACACAGGGAATGTTCTCCTCGAGAGGATAGTGGGGACAGAAACCCTGGAATCACTTAATAACCAATGGGATTGTATGATGGAAAAAAGGGATCCATTAATAAACAACTGGATTGTATGATAGACAGAATGGAATCAGTTTGGATGAATAAGCTAAGAATGGCCAACTACATCAATATCAACTTGTAACAGCTCAAGGGCACCAAAAAGGCTAACGAAAATAAGAAAGTGAGAGAAATTAGAAGATGGCAGCTTGTTAATGCTAAACTTGCGTTTTATAGAACAGTACATTACATTTACAGCATAGAAACAGGCTTTTCAGTCAATGGGTCCACACTGGTGTTTGTGTTCTGCAGCAAGACACCTCAGTTTTCTTCCTCTGGCCCCATTAACATACCCTTCTATTGCTTTCCCCCTCATGTTTATCAGCTGCCCCTGAAATGTACCTATTCTATGTCGCCTCAAATACTCCTTGTGGTAATGAGTTCAAATTTTAATAACTGTGGGTAGAGACGTCCTATCCGGAGCTTGGTTTCTTAACAATTATCTTTTATTTATGGCCCTTACTTCTGGTCTCTCCCACAAGTGGATATATCAAATCTGCTTCGCTTCTATCAACCTCTTTTGTAATCTTAAAAACTCTATTTGTCGTCTCTTGTCTTTAGAATACAGCTCCACACCTGTTCAATGTTTCTTGACTGGTATAACTTAGCAGTCCCAGTGCTATCCTCGTAAATCCTTTTGTACACCACCATTTTTTTTGATTATGGAGAAGGGAACTGTGTTCCAAATGTGATCTTATTAAGATTTAATTCAATTTAAATAGTATACTTCTACTTTTCAATTCAATTTCTTTAAAAAATGAATATTGATGCATTGATGGGGAGATGGTGAGAGACCTGTGAGAGTGGGTGGGGGCATGGGGAAGGGGAGGGCAATAGACTATGACTGTCGGGAGTGTGCGTGGGAAGGTAGCGCAGACAGAGTGAGACAATTGTTCGAGGTAGGAGTACAGGAGAAACTACTGTTCTGCAAGCTCTGGCTTTGATGCTTCCCTATGCTTACTTCCCTTATCTGTTTTCACTCTTTTCCCCATTACAGAACCCAACACTGCTCATTCATTTATGTGACTTTTGCGTTCAGGATAAGAATGAGGATATTGTAAATTAAAATATGCCATTCTATTGTGATTGGAATCAGGTAGACCTTGTTAACTACAAGATTCTTGAATGGGTTGTTAACCTGGTCAATCAGGAAAGCTCTGGCTGACCAATATAACCAGGAGATTAGAATCTCCTCAGTTGAGGACTGACTCTGAGCTGGCTGGCCACAGCCAGTGTACTATGTACTAGTCATAGAGTCATAGAGATGTACAGCATGGAAACAGACCATTCAGTCCAACCAGTCAATGCTGACCTGATATCCCAACCCAATCTAGTCCCACCTGCCAGCATCCGGCCCATATCCCTCTAAACCCTTCCTATTCATATATCCATCCAAATACCTCTTAAATGTTGCAATTGTACCAGCCTCCACCACTTCCTCTGGCAGCTCATTCCATACATGTACCACCCTCTGCATGAAAAAGTTGCCCCGAGGTCTCTTTTATATCTTTCCCCTCTCACCCTAAACCTATGCCCTCTAGTTCTGGACTCCCCGACCCCAGGCAAAAGACTTTGCCTCTTTACCCTAACCATGCCCCTCATAATTTTGTAAACCTCTATAAGGTCACCCCTCAGCCTCCGACACTCCAGAGAAAACAGCCCCAGCCTGTTCAGCGTCTCCCTGTAGCTCAGATCCTCCAACCCTGGCAACATCATTGTAAATCTTTTATGAACCCTTTCAAGTTTCACAACATCCTTCCGATAGGAAGGAGACCAGAATTGCACGCAATACGCAAACAGTGGCCTAACCAATGTCCTGTACAGCCACAACATGACCTCAGCCCATTGGCCCATCTGGTCCAGATCCTGTTGTAATCTGAGGTAACTCTCTTCGCTGTCCACTACACCTCCAATTTTGGTGTCATTTGCAAACTTACTAACTGTACCTCTTAAAGGACTGGCCCCTGTACAGTTACTTCATATTTCTTTGCCCTTTTTTCAGTTCATTTGGGAGCAATTTAAATCCCTTGAGCTTCTTTTTCTATGTCAGTTATTCATTTCACACATCTACTTACATCATTCTTTATGCACCTGTTTTTATAATTGGGTGTTCAATACTATACCTCTATTAGCTTGTTTGACCCCAACTTTCATTTTGATTCATTTGAATTTTGTTTCTGTCAGTTAGATACCCTCTATCTCCTGCTGTTATAAACAGCACAATTGTGTCCCCAACTTGGCCTTTCCTTCTCTATCCTATCTGATTATGCCATAGGCTGCAATTCCAGATAAACAAGCAAATGGAGGGATTTGAAGAGTTCCACAACCTGGGATTGGAAGCAATCCAATTGGATTCTGCTGAAAGGGTCATCTAGTTTCAGAGGCCAGATGATCATCTTCTCAGAGTAACACTCTCCACACGTCATTCATTTGCAGTTTCTTTCCTTTCATCATCTCTCTTACATTAAATATTTCATTCTGAATAGTTTAGGTGGCAGCCAAAAGTGGCAACATCTTAACATCCATGAAATTGGTCGACAAATGTATTCTATCCAAATAACATCAATCCTCATTATGATAGACATAGTTAAGCTTCTGTGTTGGTCTACTGAATGAAGAAACAACATGCTATGACATTAAGCAATGTCGTGCCAGACCCAATCTCTACTAAGCTGTATTGGAGCTTAGAGATTGTGAGATGATCCATCTAGTTTGTCTTATACCAGGTTTAAGTTAAACAAAAACAGGGATACAACGATGTGAGGAACAAATTATTGAGATTGTACTCTATGCAAGGGAAATTTAGGAATTATAGTTAGAAAAGTCTAATGGAAATCTTTACAACCATAAAGTGGTTTAATAGACATAAATTAGATGTTTCTACTTGTTGGGAAGGCCAGACTTAGGGATATGGTAGCTCAGTGATTATGGGCCTGGACTGGGAGATCCAAATAATCTAATATTCAGAGACATGAGTTTAAATCAGATCATAACAATTGGGTAATTAAGTTCAATTTGTTAAATAGAGCTGGATTTTAAAAAAGAAATAGTTGGTGTCATTAATGATGACCACTAAATTAACGTACTGTCTTTAAAACAAATCTGGTTCACTAATGCCCTATCGGGAGGGAAATCTGACATCCTTTTACTATGTGGATGGCTCTTAACTGTCCCTTAAAATACCTGACCAGCCATCAAGTTGCATCATAGAATCATAGAGTCATATAGCATGGAAACAGAATCTTTGTTCCAACTAGTCCACATGTCACCTCATTCCCAAATTAAACTAGTTCCACATGCCTGCATTTGGCCCATATCCCTCCAAACCTTTCCTATTTATGTACTTACCCAAATGTATTTTAAATGTTATAACTGTACCTGCATCCACCACTTCTTCTGGCAGTTCCTTCATGCACAAACTACACTCTGTGTATAAACGTTGCCCCTCATGTCTGGCCTTTCTCCTCTCACCTTAAAAATATGCCCCCTAGTTTTGACGTCCCCTACCTTAGGAAAAAGACTCTTGCTATTCACCTTATCTATACACCTCATGATTTTATAAACCTCCAAAAGGTTACCCTTCAACCTCCTATGCTCAGGTGAAGAAAGTGCCAACCTATCCAGCCTATTTTCATAGCTCAAACTCTCCATTCCCAGCAGCATCTTGGTAAATCTTTTCTGAACCCTCTCCAGTATAATAACATCCTTCCCATAGGAGGGTAACCAGAACTGCACACAATACTCCAGAAGAGACATTACCAACTCCAAAAGAGTCCTGTTCAACCTCAATATTGTGTCCCAACTCCTTTACTCAAAGTTATGAGCAATGATGGCAAGCGTGGTAAATACCTTTTTAACCACACTGTCTCCCTGTGATGCAAATTTCAAAGAATTATGTACCTGAACTCCTTGGTCTCTCTCTTCTACAATAGCACCCAGGGCCCTACCATTAATTGCATAAGTCCTGCCCTTGTTTGTTTTACCAAAATGCAACACCTCGCATTTATCCAAATTAAACTCCATCTGCCACTTCTCAGCCCATTGACCCAATTGATCAAGATCCCTTTGTAGTCTTAGATAATCTTCTTCATTGCCCACCATATCACCAATTTTGGTATCATCCGCCCATGTTGCTATCAAATAATACAATACAGATAGAGTGCCTGGAACCGACAGTCTTGGGACCAAGACCATGCTGAATTTTGAATATTCCTGCATTTCGGTTCAAGTAATCAATCAAACAAAGCAACGTTTGTCCTGTCAAAATGTGACTTCATGTAGATATATGTGTTACACATGTTCAATCTGTTGATTTAGACCTCTCCCAAATAACTCCCTGAAGTCAGGCTGACTTGCTTTTAGCATCATTGGATGCCTCTCAATGTCAGCTATGACCAGCCAATGCATGCTGTAGGTTAGTGGAAGAATGGCAGAATTATTAGTCAAAAGTCAGTTTCTTTTTCAGCTGCATGGGGGGTTAGCCAAAGGGCACTGTTATTGCTACCTGCAGCTCAACAACCATTTCACATGCCTTTAACCACAAATGGGCCTGAAATTCCCTCCCAGAGTTAGGGCTGAAGAAATGAAGGGTGCCTAGAGCTGCGTGTTTGCAGCAGGGCTTTGTAAATTTCCCCTTCTCATTCGTGATCAGAGCATCAATGTAGTGTGTGCCTGAAAGTCTACTCTTACCAGTGAGACATCCCTGAGCTGAATTAAATGCATGTCACCAGAGCTAGAGTTATTTGTCTACAAGTATCATTAAAGCATGTTACAAAAGAAATAATTAATGATGTAATACTGCAATGTCCCTCCAGAGGGCAGCACTCATTTCCATTTCCAAAACTCTTCAGTTTTCAGATATTTCTGGTTTTCAGACAGTCAGGATTGAGGCACTGTACCTATAAGAATTAAATTAGATAGAGCATGTGACATTTGTTTAGGCACTAGCCATGTCAAAGGTATACAGAATCCAAAATCCCCCTCACTAACTCATAAGGTCTTGGACCAGAATTAAGGGAGCTGTCCCATAGCAATAGGCCAATGTGGTCATATCCACAGAATTAAACCTTAGAGCAAACATCAAAAACTCTTCCATCACCATACAGGGGTTACATCTTGTCCAACCTGCAGGAAAGACCAACAGACATGAAGGCACAGTGGTTGGGAAGGACTGGCCCTAGGAGTTCTCAACCACCTGGATTCCATGAAGTCTCATGGGACCAGGTCCAACGTGGACAGGATAAGCTCCCGTGATTTACGATATACTGACTTTTCTCAGGTGAGGAATCAATAACAGTTCACGTGGAAGAAACATTGAGGATAACGGTGGCGCGGAATATACATTAATGGAAAGCTGCAATATCAGAGGTACCGTCTTTCAGATGAAATACTAAACTGAGGCTTTATCTACCCTCTCAGGGAAGCACCAAAAATCCTACCATCTTAAATTCCTTAATCTTTGATGAATTATATTTATGTCTCTGTGAACGTCACAAAGCAGATTATTTGGTCATTAACATATTACTGTTGGTGGGAGATTGGTGTGTGCAAATTAACAACCACATTTTCTACAACCGTGACTATGCTTTGCTCTGCAAAACACTTTGGAACATCTGGTGATTGTGAAAAGCACTACATAAATGTAAATCTTTCTGTCTATTAGTCAACTAATAAATCAAAGAATCCATACAGTGTGGAAACAGACCATTTGGCCCAACAAGTGTACACTGACCCTCCGAAGAGTAACCCACCCAGACCCACTCCCCTACCCTATTACTCAACATTTACCCCTAAATAACCCAAACATCTCTGGATGCTCTGGGCAACTTAGCATGACCAACTCACCTAACCTGCAGCGAGAAATTCAGGAGGAAACTCTTTACCCAGAGAGAAGTTGAAATATGTAGCTTGCTACTAATTGTAGTAGTTCAGGCGATTAGCAGAGATGCATTTAAAGGGAATCTAGATGAATACACAGGGCCTTGGCGGCTCAGTTGTTTAGGAGACTAGAGTGTGGTGCATAATAAAGCCAACAGTGCATGTACACTCCCCACACTGGCTGTAGTAGCTCATGGAGGCCTCATCTCCTCAACTTACTCAATGCTTGTGGAATGATTACCTTCAAGCTATATATAACTCTCTCATGGAGAGAGATGCCCATGATTCTTAGCAGATGATGGCTCCATCTCAGAAAATTATAGGAAGCAGAAAGGGATAGAAGAATGTGTTGGTATGAAGTAGGGTGTTTGTAGGCTGCTGAAGGACATAAGCATTGACATAAATCAATTGAGCCAAATAGAATTTACCACACAGCCACAGGCTATGTAATTATGCAATATACAACAATAATGAAATAATAATGAAATCAATCTCTTACCAATTATTCTACAACCATCCCTGACTTGCTGGGGACAAGCTTTGCTATAGGTCAAAAATACTTGTCTATAATAAGCATTATGCATTTACAATGTGTAATTTTTCAAATACTATATGTAGTGTTGTCTGGAAGAAATCAATGCAATTTTCATTAATCAATACTGTTTCTGAGATTTATCAATTTGCCATTAATCCAGACTAAAAATATCTCTGCAAACTAGTTTCCCCTCCCCCACACCTTGTTCTATTGTTCTGGAAATGGTAAAATTGCTCTTTACGCTCTATATTTACTTGGTCCTTTTATTATATATCACTTGTCAACTTTCGCCTTTCAATGTTCGATTTACATAATCATTGTTCATAGTCCAATCTCTCTGCTCCTTCATCATACAGATTGTCCTTTCAGCAGCTGCAATATCAAAGCACTTACAGAAACCTAAATCCACCAGACTTTGTATTATGTCTGTCTAGATACTCTCGCATATTTTCAAAGAGAATCAAAAAGTTAGATTAACAAGATTTTCTTTATTAATCTTTATTGACTATCATTTATATTTTATTTTCAATCAGATCATTATGACCATTTCCTCAGCTCCTTTAAATACATTTTTCTCCTGTTTTTCCCCAATCCCCAACTCTCTGGTATTCCGTAATTTCTATAAGAATTGTTGCAAAGCTTTCGCAATTTCAGTTGTCCGGCCAGCTGGTGTGTGATGCAGAGTTCAATTCCCCTATCCGCTGAGGTTACCATGAAGGACTCTTCTTCTGAGTCTCTCCCCTCGCCTGAGACATGGTAACCACCAGGTTCTGTCTTGAAAGAGCAGCTGTCTGGTCTGGGTAAGGCTATAGCGACTACCTTTACCTTTGCCTGACTAGGGATGTTTGTTGTAGAAGTGTCATGCATCTCTCCATTCTATACCTGATCATAGAACAGTCTCCAGTTTAGTCCTGGAGAGGTTGCAAACTGACTGATGGACATTGTGGAAGAACATTGCTAAGTGATTCCTAAAGATATAAATGTTGAATTTATTGCATCAGTTTGTGTGAAGTAGAATCAATGTCTTAACGGTGTGAATCTGACAATGTTGCAATTCCTGCGCAAGACAACTTACAAATCTTTGTCCAAATTGATCAGCTACTACTCAGCATTCTGTATTATTAGGTGGATGACCTTGAATCTTGTCGCAAATTTCATAGGCCACACTTATTCATTTTGTGGCTCTCACTCTGGTCCAGGTGACCACAGTCATGTATTGGGCTGTCTTTCACATTGCACTCTTGAAGGAAATGTGATGTTCTGGTGTTGAGAGTGTGGGTCCTGTCAGGAGTATGTCTGTGTTTTTGAAGGAGGTTTGTAAAAGGTCATGCCACTTTTGAAGAAATGTTGCAATTCACTAATTAGTCCTCTACAGGAAGAATATAAACCAAAATTGAATTGCTGAGCAGTTCCACATGATGTTCTAAACTCTGAAGTTTGTTGTTGTCAATAAACCTGAAAAACAAGTTCGAAACCAGAAACGTACATTAACCAGCAGCAAAATGTCCAGCTTATTTCAACCAAAGGGAGCAGACAAAATACAAAATAGTCTTGAATACAATGATATGAAATGGATCTGAGTCTCTATAAATTTTGATGCGTGTTGTCAAAGTATTGTCAACTGCCAATATGGTGGAAGTTTCTTTAGAGCTCCTTCCTGGAGATTAAAACTTTTCCCCTAGTTGTTCTCTCAGCATTTGCTAACTGTCACAGGTTGGAACAAGAAGGCACAGCTGCTCCAGGAGCTCAGTTTCCATTGTCACCAATTGTAACTGTTCCAAGATTTAGCATCATGGTATAACCATATTGCCGAAATGAAGAGCAAAAAGTATTCATCTGCTTTTTATTTGGCTGTGCATTGCACTTAACAAAAACTTATATTGCTTCTTAATGCCAACATTATCATGATTCAGTTGTATCATGAGCCAGGTGATGGTACAAGTCCAATTCATAATCCTGGTAAAACACGCAAAAATTAGAGTCCATCAGAAAACGATGTGAAATGAGAAGGAAAGAGGGATCTTTAAAAGAAAAACACTCCACTCTTTGGAAGTGTGTGGGGTTTGATTCCATGGCCACCAATGCACCTTTGTATGGTCACTTTTTACCTGAGTCTGGATCATTGGTATTGACTGAATATTTGGGCATGTGGGACCACCATGACTCAGTCAGCTACTGTTGCTAGCTGATGCACTCTCCAGCAGGAGTTCTGAGCAGTGATCAGGAGCCTGAGCCTTTGTGAATCTTCCTCCCAAGCCTGCACACACACAATCTGAAAACACCATTGTGACGCTCGCCCAGAGATCAGTTAGCTTCCGCATTTACCTGGGGAAACACTGTGGAGTGATGATTTTCATCTTCTCTGTTGTTGTGATTCTGTTCGCCGAGCTGGGAATTTGTATTGCAGACGTTTCGTCCCCTGTCTAGGTGACATCCTCAGTGCTTGTGAAGCGCTTCTGTGATGTTTCCTCCAGTATTTATGGTGATTTGTATCTGCCGCTTCCGGTTGTCAGTTCAATTGTCCGCTGCAGTGTCCGGTATATTGGGTCCAGGTCGATGTGCTTATTGATTGAAGCTGTGGATGAGTGCCATGCCTCTAGGCATTCCCTGGCTGTTCTCTGTTTGACTTGTCCTATAATAGTAGTGTTGTCCCAGTCGAACTCATGTTGCTTGTTATCTAAGTGTGTGGCTACTAAGGATAGCTGATCATGTCGTTTTGTGGCTAGTTGGTGTTCATGGATACGGATCGTTTGCTGTCTTCCTGTTTGTCCTATGTAGTGTTTTGTGCAGTCCTTGCATGGGATTTTGTAAACTACATTGGTTTTGCTCATGCTTGGTATTGGGTCCTTTGTCCTGGTGAGTTGTTGTCTGAGAGTGGCTGTTGGTTTGTGTGCTGTTATGAGTCCTAGTGGTTGCAGTAGTCTGGCTGTCAGTTCAGAAATGTTTTTGATGTATGGTAGTGTGGCTAGTCCTTTGGGTTGTGGCATGTCCTCATTCCGTTGTCTTTCCCTTAGGCATCTGTTGATGAAATTTCATCTTCTCTACTCTGTTCTCTGTGAAGTAAAGAAAACAATTGATAAATGTTGTCAATTCTTTACAAACACAGCACAGCCTCCAACAGGGTAAAGAAAATTGGCCCTTAGATAAGGAAACAACAAGTAACAATTCACAATTGAAGCTGAACTCAGTTCATGTGGGGTGATTAATGGAGAGGAGAATTCTGTTCTTGCTATTGAAGCCAAGACTCTGTAACTCAGCACCATGGTGTTTACTAACACTACTGAGAACTCAGGGGGATCCTGGCTGAACTTCAGACAGACTGCCAGATGCTATGACCTCTATCAATACCCACAGATTAGATTTAGACTCACTGTATCACTTTTTAAGCACCATGCCTACAAGTGAAGAAACAATGTCTCAGTATACAATCAAGTATTTTCCTTCTTTTATTTGTTTTCCCATCCTCTCTGCTGATTCCTTCCAGAAGCCAACCCCACTGAGGCTGACTTCTCAGAATTACCATTCTGCAGGTTAGTCTTGACATAAGAACTTAGGCTGGACCCGTGTGCTTCACTCTGTCTGTAGTGGGAAGTAGGTGGGTGCATGTAATTGTGCAGGTGGCAAAATGACAGCTTCCTCACTGCACAATGCAAGTCGATACTTATATTGGCTGCGGGTTGAAGGCTTCCCAATGGCAAACATTGGGAACATATTTTTAAATCAGTAGAATGTTGTGCACACTCACAAAAACACAAGTTCACCAGTTTAAATTGTACCTTTGCAATCGGATTTGCTGCAAAAAGGAATTGAGTGCCGTCAGATTTGCAACTGGCAGCAGGCGAGGCAGTCTTCCTGATGGGTTGGCAGTGGGTTGGAGTTGCTTTTCTTGTATGGGAGCTTTGCTGAACTAGGGAAGAGGGTTGATGCATTGTGACCAGGTGGTAGCTGTGATAGGGGAATGGATATGGTTGACTGAGTGAGGGATGGAAGGTGCGGTGGTGGTAGCTCTACAAAAGCCTCACGGGATGGAGAAGAAAAGACTGTCTGCACAGGTAAGGTCAGTCTCTACAGATGAGAATCTAATCTTATTCTTTGAACCTCTGTTGGCTCAAGGTCCAGCCTGTTTATTGATTAAAGGTGTTAAGAAGGCAAGTGAAGTCCTTTCCTTCAAGCAAAGATTCATCATTTAAGAGTAGGGTGTTTATTCTGGGATCGTTAGGCCACAGCCTGAGCACCCTGTGTTCACCTCATTACAGATTCTAGTAACTGTACTAGACAGGATTTACAAGGATAATACCAAGACTGGGCGGCACGGTGGCACAGTGGTTAGCACTGCTGCCTCACAGCGCCAGAGATCCGGGTTCAATTCCCGCCTCAGGCGACTGACTGTGTGGAGTTTGCACGTTCTCCCCGTGTCTGCGTGGGTTTCCTCCGGGTGCTCCGGTTTCCTCCCACAGTCCAAAAAGATGTGCAGGGTCAGGTGAATTGGCCATACTAAATTGCCCATAGTGTTAGGTAAGGGGTAAATGTAGGGGTATGGGTGGGTTTCGCTTCGGCGGGTCGGTGTGGACTTGTTGGGCCGAAGGGCCTGTTTCCACACTGTAATCTAATCTAATCTAATCTAAAAACGCAGGTATGAATCAAAAATGGATAGGCTGGCACTGTTCTCCTTGGAACAGAAAAGACTGAGGAGAGATTTAATTCAGATGTACAAAATTGTGAAGGGCATGGATAGAGTGCATGGGAAAAGCCGATTTACCTTATCGGAGAGGTCAGTGACTTGCAGTCCTAAAGTTAAATTAATTGCATAAAGATTAATTCGAGTCACAGAGAAACAAAATTCACCCAGAGGGTGGTAGGACCCTGGAATTGCCTGAAAGGGTAGAGGAAGAAATCCTCAACTTTTGTAAAAAGTGTATTTGGATCAAGTGTCATAACAGGGCTATGAACTACACACTGGAGAGCAGGATGATGCTGGGTGCCTCATGTTCTCACACACCCAAAGGACCAAGCAACCTTTTCTGTGGTGTAAACATCAATGATTCTATCCATATTTCTATGGAAACACCATATGTCCTTTTCACTGCTTACTCGCCTAACTTTGTTTTCAACAAATTTAGCCACAACACGTTCGATTCCTTTAACCAAGTTATTAATATAACTTGTAAATAGTTGAGGGCCCAGCACTGATCCCTGTGGCACTTCCCTCATCACATCTTTCTAACCCAAAAATGACCTATTTATGCCACTCCTCTAAGTACATTATTGTATTATTCTCTATATCACAAGCTCTTATTTTAATACATAGAATCCCTACAGTATAGAAACAGGCCCTTCGGCCCAGCAAGTCCACACTGACCCTCCGAAGAGTGACCCACCCAGACCCAATCCCCTACCCTATAACTTTACATTTACCCCTGACTAATCCCTGAACACTATGGGCAATTTAGCATAGCCAATTCACCTAACCAGCACATCTTTGGATTGTGGGAGGAAACCAGAACACCCGGAGGAAACCCACACAGACACGGGGAGAATGTACAAACTCCACACAGGCAGTGGCCCGAGGCTAGAATCAAATCTGGGTCACTGGTGCTGTGAGGCAGCAGTGCTAAGCACTGAGCCACCCTGCCGCCCTCAGTGTTATCAGTGTGTGATAACACTACGGTGCAACCTTATGCATTGCTGATTTGTGGCTGGAACATGAGAGACGGAAAATGTACCCTCTGATGTGCTATTAGTGAATGTGTTAGTTTGCACAATATATAGTAAATATGTTTCTTTCAGCAAACAAAAACATATTCAGAAATTCATTGTGTGTTTAGTTTCCCAGGCTTTTTACAATAAGAAGTTTCAGTCCCAAAGTAGTTTTAGAAGATAAATTTTATTGAATTTTCAACAACAATCAACATTAATCCCTTTTTTTCTAGACAATCACTTAACTATCAGCAAAAGCCTTGCTAACAGATGTTTTCTATTTGTAAAGTGCTGTTGCTTGTGAGCAGTTCCTAACAGGAAACAGTGTTTTTGTAACAGAAGTGCCCATTCACCTGAAATAAAACCTGAGGATTCAGTCTCCCATTTCTTAAAGTCTTTTAGAAAATCAAATAAACTCTGAAATCCCAGAGGATGAACGAACCATGCTCTTCTTTGCTTCACCTCCTATAGATAAAGATGAGATACTGGGAAATTCTGTAACAACATATGATCTGATGGAAAACTCTCTCATTGTTGTGAGGTATTAATAATCCTCTGATAGGCAGAGGCTTTGAAATAAAATGTAATTGTAGTTATTAAAAGATATAATATCGAATGCAGCTGTTGTGAATTCTGATTTCTTTTCATGTTTTGTTTAAAAAGCTTGTTTTGGAATTAAATATTTTGAATTCTATGAGGTAATATGGCACCTGTATTTTTAAATTTGAAAATATTTTTACTTCCAGTTCTGATAGCTAAGGAAATACTTCATACTTTGGAAATGATTTGCCCATTAAAAATATTTTCATGTAGATTTTCAATGTCAAATATTGAAATAAATAGGTGATTCAAATTCATATATAGCAAGTAACAAATACACTTTGAGTATATGCCGTTTTTAACATCTTGAAAAATATTGAATTATAAGTGCAATATTACAAAGTCAGTCTCATGAGCACCAAAAGCTTACCTTGAACATTTTCTAACGAGAAATTCAAATCCAACAATCATCAGTAATACTCCTGCAATCAATCGTACTTGAAAGTCTAATTGATTTCTGGTCAATTCCTGGAATGGCAGGATTACCGTACACTGAAACACTGAAGCGACTGGGCTTATATACACTTGAGTTTCGAAGATTGAGAGGGGATCTGATTGAGACGTATAAGATTATGAAAGGATTGGACACTCTGGCAGTAGGAAACATATTTCCACTGATGGGTGAGTGCCGAACCAGAGGACACAGCTTAAAAATACGGGATAGACCATTTAGGACAGAGCTCAGGAGAAACTTCTTCACCCAGAGAGTGGTGGCTGTGTGGAATGCTCTGCCACAGGGGGCAGTGGAGGCCCACTCTCTGGATTCATTTAAGAAGGAGTTGGATAGAGCTCTCAAAGATAGTGGAATCAAGGGTTATGGAGATAAGGCAGGAACAGGATACTGATTAGGAATGATCAGCCATGATTATATTGAATGGCGGTGCAGGCTCGAAGGGCTGAATGGCCTACTCATGCGCCTATTGTCTATTGTCTATTGATTATAAATCATTGGCCCCACTTCTATTTTAAATATTATGGAAAAATAATACTCTGACTTACAATGACTAACACCAAAGGAAATTTACAAGCAGATCCTCTTCACACTTTAATGTGGAGAGAACAAAAATTGCAGGCCAAATTTATGCTGATTTTCATCTAATCTGGAACTGGAACTTTATAATCATGATATAAGAACTTTATTATCTGCAATCTTCACTCAGCATCCGTAATTAATCACTAATTGATTTAAGAATTTGTAACATTTAAAGTGCCAGGTCAGACTATGCATATTGGTGGAGAATTGTGTGTAGCATAATGCAACCTTCCTGCTCTTGTAAAGAAGCCAATCTGCTGAAATATACATGTAGTGCCACTGAATTTCCATTAATTGAAATGACTGAGTTTTGAAAGTGAGTAGATGAATATAGTTCATCTCAATCTCGTTCCAAGTAATTATCATTCTAATTAGTTACCACAAGACTTTCTGTGAGTCCCGTCACAGGAATATTTAGTAGTAATTACAGGATTCTGTAAATTATCACATTATTTCAATGTGAATCCCATTCATTCTTTATTTGATTATCCCAATTCCCATAACTAAAAGAGAAGGTCCTGGACTTTGGCCCCAGTTTCTGTCGATGACTCCTGTTGCCAATTACCAGAATGTGGCAGAGATATCCTGGGAGGGATTCTTGCTCCTAAATCTCCCTCCGTTCTGGGTAAAGATGAGAAAGCCTTTTTGCTCAAAGTGCCTTAATTCAGAAACTGAGCAGAGATTGACTCAAACTGAAGCTGATTATTATCACCTAACACCTAATTGTATTGCCTGTACAATAACCCCAATTTAACCTTTACTGGTATTATTTTTATTTTCAATTCCGTTATTAATCAGAACAGAAGACAGAGAAGAAAATGAGATTGTAATCTAATGTGACCTTCATCTATCACTTAGGTGTGTATCATTGTGTCACCTGACTTGTGAGATTAAATAAATGATTACTCATAACCATAATTATAAATATATATCATGATAAGGGGAAACTCTCAATAATCTGCAATATTATCTCAGGAAAGTTTATTCACCTTACTTTAGAAATAATATTTTGCTGATAGTTTGTTTTTAAAATTTTGCTAGTTCCTCTAAAGAATCTTTTGAGTTAATCCACTGGGTCAAACACACATTGTCTTCACCCAGTTTTGTACATTGACCATTGCCAAAGTACGAAGGAGTTGTCTGGAGTATGAGAATCTCTATCCATGCAAACATTTGGGATCTTCATGGAAAAAGTAGAAAACAGTGGCTAGCACTGCTGCCTCGTAGCACCAGGGGCCCAGGTTAAAATCCAGCCTCAGGTGTGGAGTTTGCACATTCTCCCAGTGTCTGCGTGGGTTTCTTCTGGTTTCCTCCCACAGTCAAAAGATATGCAGGTCAGGTGAATTAGCCATGGCAAATTGTCCATAGTGTTAGGTGCATTCGTCAGAGGGAAATGGGTCTGGGTGGATTACTCTTTGGAAAATCGGTGTGGACTTTTTGCGCTGAAGGGCCTGTTCCCACATTGTAGGGATTCTAAAGTGATCAAGAAAAAGCGCATTTCTCCAACATTTTCCTTCTTCACCATGGTATGGTCTGTTTGACAAACCTAAACAGCCATTCCTTAACACAATATCATCTGAACTAGTGTATCCATTGGCTCGCCTGTCTGTTGTTGTCTGATTTCATTTCTTAGAAGTGCTTACGAAAGGCGTAATATAACTGCAAGCTGCTGTTGAAACAGAGAGTACAGAGGCACCAGGGAGAGCCAAAGGCAAAACTCCAGCTCACAGAAGTCCAGAGTTCCAATAACTTTTATTTGTGACATGTCTCTGATGAAAGATTTCTCAAGAATTTTTTTATCATTGCAAATGTTTTGACATTATTATAACTATAATATTCTTCTTGCTGGAGCATTGGCAGAATAAATGACCTTGGTGCTGGGGAGCAAGGGGATAAAACAAATCTAGCGCAGATTTATATCTATAACATTTATGTTTAGATTGAAATGCAATTACGTACAAATGTCCTTCCTTGTCTGTTGTAGTCATGTGACCTCTACCATGCAGCCTGTAGGCAGACATCCACAATGTACACACAAAACAAGGTAATAAAAGTAATGCTGAAGTGAGTGTTGCAAAGTTGTGAGAAAGCGCAGATCCAGACAAAGAGAGATCCGGGTATATATAAAGCTAGGAGTTGCTAACAAAATAAACAAAAAATGACGAACCGAGAAGCAAGCCACAGTTAAATGGCTGCAGCCTTTCCCCTACCAACTCCAGTTGAAATGGCAGGGATATGAAGCAAAACTGGATCTTTCTCCATACACAGTGGGAGAGTTATGAAATAGCAACAAATCTGTTGAGCAAGCAAAATCAAAGACAAGTTGCTACAATTTTATCTCCGGTCGGAATAGGCTGTTTCAAAATATATACCATCCTAAGTCTCTCTGCAGAATAAAAGAAATATAAAAAAATTAAAGGCATGCTTTGAATCTCAAATGAATGTTACATGTTCAACATTAGGAACCAAAGTGAAAAAAGTACATAAGGTCATCAACATAGCCTGCAGGAAGCTGTGAATTTGCATAACTAGAGCATGAGCTAGTTATACAGGATTGAATTCTGCATTTGGGATCTTGCAGTGAGAACATATTCGGTGAGAGAACAGGAATTTAAGCTCAGCAGAGCTCCTGACATGCACAGAAGTACTAATGTTGTAAATCAACAGATGAAGCATATCTATTACAGGGCAGACCGGGTCTTACATTTTGGTTCGCAGTTCCTTTCCATGCTAATGCCACTGTTACTACATGCTGAGCTCTCTGATTCTGTGATCTTTCATGTCATCTTGGCCATTCCATTCCCAATAGTTACATGTTGTAGAAGACAACAAATTTAGATTTAGTATCCCACTTTCTTTTGGGATTGAACTAGGAATGGTGTTTCAATATTGGCTGCCTACTTAAATGCGTATGGTTACCATATCACATTGATTTAGCTCTACATTATAAGAAGTTGGATCCTCTAACAGTTTTGCAAGTCTGAACAGCAAAATTATTTTCAAGTTTAAAATATCAGTCATTTATGCAGGATAAGCTGTTATTGGTTTGAAAGATAACATATAGTAGAGCTCATATGTAATGAAATGTGCTGTTTTGAACATGTTGGCATGTTATGTGCCCTGTAATCCTAGCAGATATATCCTGTGCCATCAGCATTTGCATCATTTTTAAAAAAGTTTCATATACTTCAGTTTTTGTTCCTCTCTTGCAAGTGATTAAATATTAGGTAAAATTAAAGTTTATCTAATTCACAACAAATCATTTACACACTGTACTTCTGATGTATTTGTTCTCAGGTGTGATTGGCCTATAATCCGAGTTTCTGTTAAGTTTATAATTCATTTTGAAGCTGTTTCAGCTTTTGCTAGTTTTGAAGATTTGCAGCACAAAAAGAGATAGATTAAGAATGGTAATGGGACATGGCAATTCCTAAATTGCTGGAACAAAGGAAGTGGAATGTGAAAGAGAGCATTAATTGCTAATAAATTATAGTTAAATGTTAGGCAAACTGGATTTACTTTGAAGGGATTTGAGAGGTTTACACAACCCTAAATGAATAGCATGTGCAAGACTTGATGTGATGTGGACTTTTTGATCCATTGCATGCCTATTAATCAACCCACTATCCTTCTAAATCTAGAATCTGGGCTCAAATCCAGTCCTGACAAGGAGAATAAACATTCATTCTTTTGTAGCATAAAATGCCTTAAAAATATGTGCTTTATATCAAAAACAATGATTTTAAATCCTTTGGCTGGAAATATGAAATTGGGCTTCTAAAAATAGTGATTTGTTTTCAAAAAATGGATTAGAAGTAACCATACTCTCACCTCAAGATAGCTACCCTAGTTAGCCTCACTGTACACTTCATAGTCCAACTTCATTGGCATGAAGACAGCAAGTTTGCAAAACCCACTAACCAAAGTTAATGTTCCCACAACCCAACATCTCCTGCCTCCCTAATAAAGCACCCACAGCAATCATGAGGCTTTCAAGTTATTATTGACTAATTGCTTGGACACTCAATGGGACCTGGGTTTTTTTGAGGCTCTAAATCTTCTGCTTATATTTTTTTTTCCCAAACAAATTACAAAAACAGTTTACAACAAACAGTTACTTTTACAGCTGCATACAAGAGACAGCAATTTTACAAGGGAAAGGAGCAGCAAAGCCAGGCCCCAAACCCTACCATACATTTTTCAGGGACATGAGGACAAACCTCAAATCCCAGTTTCACAAAGATATAAAGAGACAACAGCAGTGACAGTTGTGATTTAGACAGTACTGTTACATACAAAAGTGCAGACAATACAGACCCAGCAAGCCCCCATCCCTGGGACCTGGGTTTTAAGATAGCTTTTCAGCTGAGCTGATTGATTTACAAATTAGGTCACTTGATAAGCCAAAGTACTTTGGGTGTCAAGCACATGTTTCCTCAGCAGAACTCTATAAACAGCTGAGAAGCTAAGTGAGGTCTATCTGAAATCTTTCACCTCTCTCTGGCTGTGCAGTTTGCAAGTTAGGCTTTGCTGTTATTGACTTTCTTCTTCAATTGGAGCAAACTGAGCCTTTAAAGACAGTCCTCAACTTCACAGCTGTGACTCTAGCGAAACAACCAAGTCAGTCATCAATATCTTTAAATTGGAAGCATGAAGACAATTGAATTCATCCCGAAACCAGCCAGGTCACCAAACTTCAAACTGTGCACTCATTTTTTTTATGGACTCTAGTTTAGGCAGCTCATCCCTCCCCTGTCTGTCATCTGTATTTATGTGTGTGCAAACTAAGTGTTTGTGGGTATTTGTGCACGCTCAAACATTGGTGCGTTATTTTACTCAGATCAGTTTAAGTATAAATAAACTAATCTACTTCTTTGTTAAACTCAAGAAAACCTATCCAATGGGTTCTTTTATGATGGCAGAGTGTAATCAGTTGGGTACTCACTGAATTGACAAATGTCCTTCTAAAATAAAAGCTCTGGTGTACTCCTCACCTGATTTTAATAAGAGAGTTTGGAGTTTAGCCTACCTATGGATACTTGCTTAGACAATTAAAAAATGTCCCCAGTAGCATCTCTACTTTGAAAAGAAAAACACAAGCTTCAAACCTGAGTAGACAATGTTCATGGTAATAAAAGGACTTCCTACCTCATGGGTTATCTCATTATCCTTCTGGTAACGTCTTCTTTTTCTATTTTAAGGACATGAAATCAATGGGGCTCTTGATACTTCCAACATTGATACAAGTATTCTGGAGGAATATATCAGTAAGGAGGACTCCACAGACATGTAAGTCCAACCAGTCACGTTTATGGCATGAATGGATCATGTCACCAGAACATAGTGCCTTTAATATTGTTTTGATTCTTGCCTCAGTTTTATAGCTGAACCTCATTGACTCTAAAGATTTGGCTTTAAAGTTGCCGCATTATATCTTGTTTTGAAATTACTATAAGTTGATGAGCAACTTTAACAAACACCTTTGAAATTATAACCATTGTCCCATTTTTTATTCATTTAAAAAAAAGCAGTTTGTGAAAATTTCCATTCGTACTTGGGAGCATTCAAAATGGGATATCTTCAAATTTATGTCTGAAATGTAAAAAGGCATCATATCTGTCATTGGATAGTCACTACAATTTTGCAGCAACTATTCGATAAGGATTGTGTCATTGCTGAAGGGAGGTTTGCCAAAGATGTTTTCTGTCATGATTTTCAGGGCACCCACAGTATTATGTGCAGAGTATGCCATCCTGGATTGTGTGGATGCTCTAGACTTCCATTGCCACAATTTGTTGCTTTTCTTGGCTGTTAACATTGTTACTGCAAGGTGAAAGAGCAGTTTACAACTACAACATAGACACTTGCAAATATATAAATCAAAAATGCACACATATCAAAATTATGTGTACAGTAGTGCTCCCATACCCATGGGGGATACGTTCTAAGACCTGCCACGGAAGCCTGAAACTGCGGATAAGTGTGAACCCATTCATTTAAATGTGAAACATACTTTCCCAGCAGCCCCCTGGTCCCTGGTTCTGGAAGGTTCCCTGTAATATGTTTGGGTTGCGGTAAACCACAGAGTAACTGAAACCGTGGAAACCAGACCCGCAGATATGGGGATTGCTCTGTATTAACAAAATATATGAAATGTTTGCATGTCGTATGTAAGTTTCAGAAAAATTCACTTTCTTTCAAAGCCATTTTGCACTTTTGAAAACTAGATTTGGTATCTTAGGTAACTAACTAACTTGGCATTATAATTTTATAGCCATTTCAAAAGTGAGTAATTTTAAAACTGGCAATCTTGACTAAAAACCCATTTTAAGTGTAGATTGAAAACATTGGTGTAACTGTGCCTGAATCCCTGATATACGCACCAAGCAGAAGAAGCACTCTATCAAAAGTAGGAAAACAACCACCTTTTGCCATCATTTTAAGGATTCATGAGAAAAGTCACCATATACTTTGAGATCAGAGCCTGTCAACTTGCTTGGGTGTGTTCTTATTTGACAATCAGCAGCTTCATCTGAGTCAGTCTGCTTTTCATAGTGGGATACAGTTGATGAACTGAACAAGTGAAACTCTTAAGAGCAGCCAAGTGCTTTGCTATCCTGTGTCTGACACATGGTTCCATTCTCCTGCACATTGTCACAGAGTTGTCACTGTGCAATATGGGCAGATGACATTAAATGTGTAACAGTGTTTGAGTTAAATGATTCTGTTAATGAACTGATGTGTAAATGTAATAAATAGGAAAAAACATTGTGACATTGTGTTCTCTCATTGTTGGTTATCATAAACTTGTGACAGTAAACCTTTTAGACGGAGCTGAAGCGTTTCGCAAAAAGCAGTTGCATTTGTTCCATTTATTCCCAAAGATTCTGAGAAAATAGGGAACTAAAATGTAGGTTTTAACAGCATTTTATTTTCCTTAAAGGATTTGTTTCTGAAAATGGTCAACTGCTAACTTAGGTGAAGGTCAGTTTTGGTAGTTTTATAGGTTGGCATGTAAGCTCTCACCTAGTGGTATCTGTCACAAAACCAATCACATTACTAAAAACATTGAGACAATGAGAAAACGCTGACAGAACATCCTGAATACTGCTCATAAAGCAAAGAACAAAAGTAAATACTATAAACCTAAATTGCAGTCCTTGGAACACATACAGTTGTCATTAATGTTTTAAGGCTTCTGTTTTTACTGGGGACTTATATTAATATCTAGTATCTGCTGTTTTATGGGGATGTGAATAAGTGATTGACAGTACATTAAGATAGCATTTACTAGCACAGAATGTTCACAGGCAATAACTGCGAGTGCACACAGTACTCTATTGGCATCTGAGAGCATGGTGGGTAACTGCTGAACTATAGAGGCCAGTAACTTGATATATTTAGTTCAAGCTAACTTTGCTAACCAAATGAGGATGATGATCAGGATGCTACAATTAGACCAAGCACGCTTGTGTAGATCACACCTGAATAGGTTGGGTTTCTGCTAGCATTTGCTCCTCAGCAACTCCTACTAAAAGATTCACAGGTGAAAGTTGGCTGAAGATAGTCTTGACTGTAAAGTTATTCATGATCAAACCATTTGCCAACAATCCCACTGCTGGCTCACACATGAAGAATAAACTAGAATGTCATTGGTTTCACTGGGCTAGATATTCAGAATTGGGAAGACATCTCAAATCTTTAAAAATGGCAATGGGATCTGGATGTGGATTTCATTTTTGCTGACAGAAAGCAGGCCAGGGAATGAGTCATATGGACAAGAATTCTGAACACAGCAAAGCCACTTAGACTTAGTGCTGTGTGTAAAGATCCCTGTTGGTTGTTGTGTGACCCACAGTATAAGAGTTGGAAGTTGATAGAATGGATGTGAGTGCTCTGGAAAGGCAGATAGGGTCTAGTAAACTGCGACCAATGCCCTATTTGTAACCATTTGTTTATACTGAGTAAGCCAGCAATCTATGACTGGTAGCATTTTATGGAACAGACTGTTCCAAGATTTGAGAGATGATAACATTCAATCCTGCCCAGCAATAGTCGTGGGGCTTATTGCAAAGTTCACAATAGGAAACTCAGGACAGTCTGGGAGTCACTGAAAAGCAGTTCAAATTGTGAGAGAGAAAAACTGCATGAGGCTCCATATGTTAAGAGTGCTGCAGTTAGCTGTACCTCTGGGAAGGTAGCCAAGCTGTACAGGTTCTGTGCAGAGGACTCAAAAAGGAGTCAAGAGCAGTTAGATGAGTCTGTATTTATAAAACCTAAAAATAAGTTTGAGTAATTAACGGGCACCTATGGATGGAGTCAGGATTCAGAAGAAGTCCTGGGAGCTGAGAATTGGAAGGTTACTCACTTTGTGTTCAGAGAAATTGTGAGGGGCTTGGAGGGAGCCTGTGAGCACCAATACTTCAGTGCAGCTGAGAGAGTGGAGGTTGAAAAGCTCACAAGCAGAATTTGCTTGATGCATTTGATCAAAGGCAAAGGTGGATCTCAATTGAAGATAAAACCAGGAAATTAGCAATTAGTGAAAAGGTAGTGTGATGCTTGTGAATGAGTACTGGGGTTTAATTTTGGAGTCCTGGCGTGTGTAGACCCAGGAAAGGCAAGTGATCAACCGCAGAATGAGAGCAGATGTCTGGGCAGCAGCTCTTGAGAGGAAGCTTCAAGATAGACCGCTAAAAGTGAAGAATTGCAATTCCTTGTGAAACCTAATGAAATTTAATGACCTATTGCATCATTAATGTATGGGAGAACTGCTGCAAAAGCCCATGGGATCTATATTGATTGCATTTACCATTTCAAGTGCACTCTGGAGTGTTCAATAACTGAATCAAAAGGGGTGGCACTGGGAAAGCACCATTCCTGATGAAGGGCTTACACTCGAAACGTTAACTCTCCTGCTCCTCTGATGCTGCCTGACCTGCTGTGCTTTTCCCTCTGCTGTTCAATAACAGCCTATTGCCAATGAGTATTATTCATATGAGCAGCATGTTAATTCAGAATGTTAAACTATATGCTGTACATTTATTATATAATGTCTTACTTTTCTAAGTTGTATAGTTAAATTTATTGTTTGTTCAAAATCTTGTGACTTTATTCTCTTAGTCCCCTGGATCTCAGTTATTCTTCCTAAATAATTAAAATTGCTGGTCATTAGCCAGGTTGCAGTTTAATGTCTGGTGAGACATCGCGCTTCACAATTTCATGCTTTTTTCTTTAAATATTAAAATAAAGGCTGAAGATGTCAGTGAGAACTAAAATAAAATGCTCCATGGGACTGCTTTGATAGTTTTCTAACCTATACCAGAGAGCCTATCTGCTCATGCAGTTATAATAGAGTGATTTACTGACATTTTGCTAGAGGTTGTTCATTATGAATGGTTGGCTGAGTTTCTAAACTAGATTTGTCTCAGCACGGGGTTGTGAAAGCTGCTACATAAATACATGGTTGTTTTAAAATCATTTATTTCAAATTCTACCCCTCAAAGTTTTGCTTACTCCATTAGGTATGTTCTGGTTGGCTAAGAATAAACATATTGTAAAAGAATGAGGTTGTAGATTTCTTCGCTGAGCTGATGTATTTTCTGCAGACATTTCATCACCTCACTAGGTGACATCATCAGTGTGCCTCCAGTGAAGGATTGGTGGTTTGTCCCACCTGGTATTTATGTGTCTCTGTTTTCTGGTACTATCGGCTCTGCATCTGAGTGGTTTGTACATGGGGTCCAGTTCAACATGTTTATCGATTGAGTTCTGCTTGGAGTGCCAGGCTTCAAGGAATTCTCTCACATGTCTCTGTTTCACTTGTGTTAGGATGGTCAAGTTGAATTTGGCCTGTTTGACAAGTGCTCTGCTTTTCTTAGATGTAACACTCAAGGTGGTCACAGCAATAATCATCACTCAGGACATTAAAAATGATGGTGGGAGCGTTGCAATTTGTTTTTTTTTTCTTTTTGTTTGGGAAAGCGATCTGTTCTATGTCACAAAACGTTTTTATTGGAAGTACATAGAATCATAGAGATATACAACACTGAAACAGACCCGTCGGTCCAACTCATCCATACCAAACAGAAATCCTAAATAAATCAGGTCTCATTTGCCAGCATTTGGCCCATATCCCTCTAAGCCCTTCCTATTCATATACCCATCCAGATGCCTTTTAAATGTTGTAATTGTACCAGCCTCTGCCACTTCCTCTAGCAGCTCATTCCATACAGACATCATCCTCTGTGTGAAAATGTGGCCTCTCAGATCCCTTCTAAATCTTTCCTCTCTCACCTTAAACCTATGCCCTCTAGTTCTGGACTCCCCTACCTCATGGAGAAAAACTTAGATATTTACCATCTCCATGCCTCTCATGGTTTTATAAACCTCTATCAGGTCTACCTCACTGCTAACAGGGTTCCATTCTTTGATTTAGAATGTGATGCCAACCCTTCCCTGGGTAAAATGGGTAACTTGCTGTCAACACACATGCCAGGTCGACCAGTCTGTTCCATTCATGAACTGATTTTCCAGTCCTTCACTTAAAGGTATCACAAAAGAACCTGTATGGATCTAATAGAACCTGTCTCTAATTGATGCTTTGAGAGAAATAATGCCGGGTTTTCCTTTCTTGTTCCCTGCTCTTCAGAATCTGTTTCACACTGAGTACAGTTGATGGAATGATAGTGGATTCTGTCAGTTTGACAATCCTCTGATCCAACCTATTCCTTCCTTACTTCCCTAATTACCTACCCTGTCCCTGCAGCATCCATCCCATGTGATTCCAGCCCCATCTTACCACACCATTCCCGAGGCAACTCACCACCAGCATTCCTTCTCATTTTCTTACCGGCTATGCGGGCCTTTGAATCTCGCACGTGGAAGTGACTTCCAAAACCAAAAGTCAATGCCGTGATCAGAGGGCCAACACTGGTTGCTGTGTTTGAAATATTGGAGTGCGCTGCACATTTAGAGGAAATGTTGCTTGGCAACCAGCAGATATCTGGAATTCACCAGCATCCCTTGTGGCTGCACCATTTCAAAGAGCCTTTGTGCACTGTCAGCCCAGAACTGCACGGTTCCTGACCTTTGCTCCAGACACAGTAGACAGGCTGCCCTGTTTTCAGGCAGCTACCAGGAGCTCCTGCTGGACAGGCTGGTGCAGAGTTGGGACTTCCTCTTCCCCCAGGACAAGGGGTGGTGGCCATTGGCATCACAACATGCCAGCCTGGTCTGAGTTTGCCAGCTGGGTTTCAGCAGTCTCAGCCATTTGGAGGAATGCACAGTACTGTAGGAAGAAGGTCAATGATTTTTTCCAGCAGGCTTCTCTCCAATCCGTCACCAACTTCTCTCCATCCTTTCCACTGTAACTGTCTCCCACCAAGGCCCATGCTCTATCACTCTCACTAATTCCTGAAATATCTTCCCTCACTCATTCTCCCATCCTGAAGCAACAGTACTAACTGTGCTCTCTGTGCTGCCCAGTCACTTGGGAGACTTCCCTCGCCTGCAAATCCCCCATTTTCATCCCCCTGAATACCAGTCTCTCCCACTTACTGGGGAGCATAGCAGCCTATCAGAAGACAAGGGCTGTCGGTCTTCCAGCGGACATCTGCAAAGTGGTGAATTGTTCAGGGAACAGCACATGGTAAGGTTGCACCTGAATCAAATGTGAGCAACTCCATCGGGGTGGGGTAGGTAATTCATGCCCGAAACGTTGATTCTCCTTCTCCTTTGATGCTGCCTGACCTGCTGCGCTTTTCCAGAAACACATTTTTAAGCTCTGATCTCCAGCATCTGCAGTCCTCACTTTCTCCTAGGTAATTCATGAAGCAAGTTTGGTAAGGTATGGTGTGAAACTCACTGGTCCTCACGGCAGAAATCCCTCCAAAAATCTCGATTCGTCCCGAGTAACTGTTGCTCTGATTTTAGCAACGTTACTCTGTGGGTGAACCTGAGCATTTCTCAGGAGATATGTAATTAACAATAAAATCAAACATAGTCACAAAGCTCTTGACAGTATAAAGGCACCACATTTCCCCACTGTGCAATGAGGATTGTTTTATTAAAACAACTTGCTTAATGCTTTTCAGGTCCTTACTTTTTTATTTTGAAACAGGTTTGATTTGTTACAACCTTCTCTGGAAAGTAACCAATGATAAAATGATATCAGTGCCTATTTTGCCACGCAAAGAAAATATTCTATGGCATTTACTAGACATTGTTCTGTGGTTGCTACTACGGTGATTTTATTCAGCTTGCGAGATGATGTATTGGCAGCCTACAGTTGATAGAACATGTATAATCTTCATTGAATATGATGGTTGTATTTTTCTTAAATTAAAGAACTTTTTTTTTTCTGCAGTTGTTTTCCAGATCTCCCAGTCTCAGTAAGTTATTCCAATCCTCAAGCATCTGGCAGTGCTTCAGTTGGCCATCCTATTCCTGGCGCCATTGGGAACACAGGCCACCTAAATAGTCCTTCCACCAGTGGAGTCAACCACCTTTGCCATGTAACCACCAGCTGTATGCCAGTCGCAGCTAGACATGGCGGTCTCGTGCCAAACCCCGTACCTTGTGGTCCAAACCTCAGCGGCCACATGAACTGTAATGGCAACAGTGGAATGCTAACCAAAAGCTATCCCAGCAACCTTTGCATGAACAGCAACACAACTGCTATCAAAGTGGAACCAAAGCCCTCCTATGCACCCGGGTAGGTGAAAATGAAAAAAACGTGTTCAACATTTGAAAGTATTTTAACCGGAATTCTAATACTAAATGTTTAGATTTACTAGAATTCTTTCCTTGTTACACCCCTAATCATACAAAATTCTTACTGAAAAATAATGTTCTGTCTTTCTTAGCAATTAAAAATCCTGCGTCTGGTATGTAGCAGTAAGTAACTTTTAAAATCGTATGGTTACCTGTTCACAATAACATGCTTAGATGTTTCCATTGGTATGTTTTCTTAATTCCTTTTAAATGGTTTTATTTTCAGGCTGACCAACTATTCTGCAATATAAGAGATTGCGCATATTTTTACTGTTTGTACTGGTACACAAAAATAATAATGAAAGTCTGAAATTCTCTCCTCCCAGAAAGCCCTTAGGCACTGAGACAATTGAAACCTTCATGACCAAGATGAACTGTTTTTTTCTCAGACAAGAGTATCACAAGATATGGAACAAGGAAGGCTAAAGGGGTTTGGGGTTCAGATCAGCAGTGGCTAGATTGAGTGGAACAGGCATGATTGGCTGGATGTTCTTACGAATGCAGATTGTAGTGTAACTTTCAGCAGGTTAGGCACATTTGCTTTTCAAAAATATTTGAAATAAAACTTTGACAAACTTCAAAAGCTTTTTCAGGTAAAGGTTACTTGCATGGTTTTAAAACACAATGTGTGCATTTAAACGAATGACTGACTGATAAATATTTTGTTATTCCATAAAGGACAGGGTGACCCCGTATCCGCAGGTCCTGTTACCGCGGTTTCAGTTACCTGCGGCCCGAATATATTATCGGGAATGTTCCAGCACCAGGGACCAGGAGGCTGCTGGAAGGTACGTTTCCCCATTGAAATGAATGGGTTCGCACCAATCTGCGGTTTCTGGCTTCCGCAGTAGGTCTTGGAACGTATCCCCCACAGGTATGGGGGAACTCCTGTACTGAAAATAAATCATTAGATGTTATACCTACTTCCCGTCAGAGTTCCAGTGAAAGACTGTTAGAACCTCATAGATTATCAGAGTCACTAAACAGACATGGGGACCTAGAATTTGGATAACCCTGTGTTTGGGGTGCAGGGGTTTATGACACCCAGGAAGATCAAGGTGGGCACCATTGACATTTGCTGTGCCCCATTTTCCCTGGACGATTGCAATATCTCTCTGAGCAGGCCTCACACTGTTAACTGCAGCTTCCAGCTTCCTGTTCCGCAGGTGGACCCCGCAGCATTCCCATATCCGTGGATTCAGTTTCTGTGGTTTACCGTGTACTGAAAATATTACAGGGAACATTCCAGAAATAATTCCAGAGGGCTGCTGGGGAGGTAAATTTCCCCATTTAAACGAATGAGTTTGCTACTATCCACAGTTTCGGGCATCCGCAATAAGTCTTGTAGCATATCACCCGTGGATACGGGGGATACCTGTATATGATACAGTCAGGCTGTTCTTCTTATAGACCGGTTGTACCTTAAAGGAAAGGTGCAAAAAGATATCGCTGCCATGTAAATTATTATACAGTGAAGACCCAGCAGAGAGAGGATTCCATAGCAACAGATGCATCCCTGAGTAATTAGAAGGACAGCATGTCCCTCAGGGTCTCACATTCTCTCAGGGATATTTCCTGTTGTAAAGTACCTCCTCCTGGGGTGCTCAGACTGGATGGCTGTAATGGTAACATCCCTGGAGAGTGATGGAGTAGACATCGTGGAAGTTGAGGGTATGTTCCGTGTCTGAGAATGTTCACCCTGAGAAGGAAGTGTGAGCAGAAGGTCAACGAGGTAAATGTCCACCATTTGTTCCCACGGATGCAGGAGCACTGCCTCAAGAAGTATCATGGCCTCACATGGGTGCTGAGTGCCTGTGAATATATTGTCAGATGTTACCACCTACCCATTGTATCACAGCCTTTCACACTCCACAGGCGACAGCACCCCTTTGATACCTCTTGTAGTACTCTCCCTGGCATTTAGGACTCACACCTAGTATCCAAATATCTCAGTGCCCCCTAAAATGCCTGCTAATGCTACCAGTCTCTCCGCCACCTCTCAATGCCTCCATGTACTTCCAGCTATTCAGCTATTGAACGCACATACTCCAAATGCAGTGTAGTACAATCAATGAGATTCTACTGCTCTCTTGAAAGATGGTACACAACAGAAGATAGCAGAGCTTGTGGAGATCAGGAGTCTGATACAGAAGATGGTTCTCTGAATCATGATGTTGGAAAACAGAGCCCCATTATCCAGTGTCATGGAGAACATTAATAAAGGAGTGTGTTCTGACTTGATTTCCACCCTTCAACCCTCAACTGCTCATCATCCTGCTACCTCACATGAACGTGCCACAAATCTTGTGACCATGGTGCCCTTGCTTCTTACCCCAACACCCTTCCCTCCCCACAATATTTCCCTTCTGAGTTTCAGTGTTCAGGCACTGAACCCCTGGTGCCTATCCAGCTTCACTTTATATTTTGATCCATTATTGTCACATATACCAAGATACAGTGAAAAGTATTGTATTGCATGGTATCCAGATAAATCATACCTTACATCAGGGATGTAACCATAAGTACATCAGGGTAATAGAACAGAGGGCAGAGTTTAGTGTTACAGCTACAGAGAAGGTACAGAGCAAGATCAACTCTAATATATGAGAGGTCTGTTCATAAGTTAGATAACAGTAGGGAAGAAGGTGTTGGTACATATTTCAAACTTTTATATCTTCTGTCCGATAGAAGAGGGTGGAAGAGAAAATAACTAGGGAGGGAGGAATCTTTGATTATGTTGATTGCTTTCCTGAGGCAGTGGGAAGTACAGATGGAGTTAATGGGTGGAGGACTGGTTTGGTTGATGGACTGGACTGTGTTCACATCTCTCTAATTTCTTGGAGTTGTCCTACCACACTGTGATGCATCCACATGGGATGCTTTCTATGGTGCATCTTAACAATTGGTAAGAGTCATTGTGGAAAGTGGCACAAGCTCCAGGAGAGGCAAAAAGAGCCCAGCACAATATTGATGAAAGGTCCCATCACTGGATCTGATATTTGTAGGTCCCATCAACCCCGAGACTGACATTGCACTTCCCCTGGAGTCTAGCACAGAGCTGAAATTAGCTTGAGGTGAGCCCTGGGCACAAATGAGTTTTAACCCGACTGGGTTGAAAGAAGGTGTGTTTGCCAGCTCATGAGAGGTCAGAATGACAGGTGTGTCTGTCTACAAAGAACAGAGATGAGGAATTCGATTGGCAGCATTAAGGAGAGCATTGATTGGGCACTCACACCAAGTTGCTGAGTTCATTGACTTGTCTGCAGACAGCCTCCTTCCTCGATGTCAGAATGAAATGTTAACTCTGTTTCTCTCTCAACAGATGCTGCCAGACCTGCTGAGTTTCTCTCGCACTTTCTATTTTGTTTCAGATTTCTGGCATCCGTAGTAATTTGCTTTGATTTGAATGAAGGGATGTTGTTCACCTTGAGGTCTGCCTGTCCACTGGAGGGTATAGCTAGTGTTGTGTACTGTCAGGCTGCCTCGCTGTGAGGAGTGAACCTCAGAGGGCCCCTATACTGATAACTGGTCTGGTTAGTTCAGGGGCCACCAGAACAGAGTGTCACTGGGGGCAACTGTTGTCACCAGATTTGAGCACTGTTCTTGCTTTTCAGCAAGCGGTTTTCAGAATTGTTCTCCTTTTCTCACTTTTTGCCGTGAGGTTAAGAGTTAGTGTTTTGGACCCTGTTGCAGTTTGACATTGTTAAGAGATACCAATTACTCGCAGATAGCCGGTGGGGTGGAGGGGAGATGAACCTTTGCTTTAACCATGTTTTCTAGGCCCCTGTCCACTTCAGAAGTGAACAGAGCTGTCAGACTGACCATGTCATCTCCAGGTTGCCATCAAACAGATCAATAACCTGAGCTGCCTGCATGTAGGATTGGAACTGGGGCTCACAGTGTCATCTGCATTGTCACTCCTGGGTTACAGTTGAGGTTGATTAATGTTCCATCTTGCCTCCTGCAGAGCAGATCTTTAAGGTGGAGCATGTGGTGCTGACTGACCCCAACCTTTAAGCCTGGATCTCGTGTATTATGGCCCAGTGGTAGGGGTAACAAGGTCTCTGAGACCTAGAGATTCAGGGTCTCTCTCCTCAAGGTGTGTTGCTAACCAAGGTTTGAGGGGACACTCCTGTTTTATCTACAGCTGGTCTGTAAATGACCATAGTCTGGCATCCTTTTGGTTCCAGGACATTATAATCACATGAAATAAAATAGAAAGTGCTGGAGAAATTCAGCAGGTCCAGCAGTTATCTATGGAGAGAGTAGCTGACCTCACGTTCCGAGTCCGATGTAACTCTTCCTCAGAAAAGGTCATTTAATCCACTTGGAATCCTTCCACCAATGATCTTTATCAAGACGGTAGGATGTATCTGACTGAAAAACAAAACTACATCTCTATCTAAAATCCCCATACTCCTCTTTGCTAAAACTAGGATATCTTATACATGTAAGTTGAATAGTGATCTCTGGAAGTATAAACATTTCAAATCCTGTTACCTGAGAGCAAATTAGATTGATGAACAAATGGAAGGGAAGATTGAGAGGAAGGTGAAGAGTGAGCAGTAGAGAAGGCATTTATCTCGTTTTGTTTTGAATATTTTATCAATTAAATTTTGAAAACAGATGGGAAGTTTGTAATGGTCACCAGATTCTCAATTTTGATTGTTCAAACATCTAAACATTATATTTATTAACTGCAATTAATTTTCAAACTGGACCACAATCTGATCAGATTGCAGTAACTGGACCTTTCGTGGATTACAGTGTTGTAACTGTCCCATATTGGAAGAAAAGTGAACAAAATTGGTCTGTTCTGTTCCTAAACAGACAATCAAAATATGAGTCAGCAGCCTGAAGTTAGCGTGAAGGCCTGAGTCAAGTTAGACATGGGATAGGGCAGGATTTCTGCCCCAGGCTCCTTGATCTGGCTCATTGCTACCCACTGATATCTGAGAGGCACTGAATATGACAGGCTTTCCTGATAGGAGGTAACATAGGGTTCTGATGGATGCAACCTCACTTCCATTAAATACCAGCTTGTGTTTAAAAAAAATTTCAACAGGCTGTGAAGCTCTTTGGAAGTTCCTAAGCACAATGAGGGTTTCTGGAAATGATGTTTGATCTTCCTTGTTATTCATCATCATCATTCTTATTACAAATTTGGTTTTGGCCCAAATATTTAAATTTGTGCTTTAAATTGGCTCTTTATTCATCTGATTTGCTAATTACAATCTTAGTAAACAGTGCAAAGAAAGCATTGTTTTTAGAAGTTTGCAAACATACAGAGGACATCGACTGACTGTGTGGAGTTTGCACATTCTCCCCGTGTCTGCGTGGGTTTCCTCCGGGTGCTCCGGTTTCCTCCCACAATCCAAAAAAAAACATGCAGGTTAGGTGAATTGGCCATGCTAAATTGCCCATAGTGTTAGGTGAAGGGGTAAATGTACAGGAATGGGTCTGTGTAGGTTGCGCTTCGGCGGGTCGGTGTGGACTTGTTGGGCCGAAGGGCCTGTTTCCACACTGTAAGTAATCTAATCTAATCTCATACTCATAAGGATAATGCTCCATTTAATTTCAGACTGTTACATGCTACAACATTAAGAATTGTTATTTTTGTTTGGATTCTTCATGCCCAGGCTTGGGTGGTCTTATTTTGCACTCCTGTTTCTCTGTTGGATGGAAATATATGCTTTCTGGTTAAAATGCACATTTTACTTTTGTTTGCAAATTCATCAGTATAAAAAAATGCAAAATATATACTCCATGCTACACTTACAGCTTCTTCTATTCTGACTTGCAAAGTAAGAGTTCAGCACATTAGAATCTTTTAACTGAGTCAATGGTTCCTCAGGAAGCAGGCATATCTGTACCCGAGGGATTCTGTATCACTGTTATGATTTATAAATAAAAGTGGTGACAACAAAACTGTGGGATATAAAGGCCCAGGAATACAAGCTGTTGTAATGATTTTGGGGAGAAAGTGCGGACTGCAGATGCTGGAGATCAGAACTGAAAATGTGTTGCTGGAAAAGTGCAGCAGGTCAGGCTGGAGATCAGTAATGATTTTGGGGGTAATGTTTCTATTAGATACGTCAGATCTCAGAACAAAATCTGGCCTGATAGATCATGTTTTACTTTCTTTTAATTTGATGTGGTAATCTTAAGCACACAAAACTGCAGGTTTTGTTGTAACAGTTACAAAAAATTAGTTTATTACACAAGATAAATGAAAAGTAAAATGCATCAAACTATCTAAATTTACACTGTTTGAAAGATTTCATAGCACATGGAAAGACAGTGTCTCACCTACTCCCCACTATCAATATCTAACTTATTGAACTCCAAGAAATTTTCCCTTCCCTGTAAAATCTGAGTTTGACTCAACTGCTTCTTCTCTATCCCTGTCCTATGAGATGTGTGTGGAATGATATTTGTACGGGAAAGGAATGGGAAACTGTACCGAAGGATCTGCCAACCCGGGATATGAGCTAATGAAGATTTTTTTGTTTAGCTTCCAGGCACCAGTGACTTTCACCAGGTGGGAGGTGGGAGGTCTTGCAACAACTGCCTGATCCAATAACAATGGTCACTCAGTTAGATAAGAAGCTCTGTGTCTGCACACTGAAGGCTACGTTTAGATTTTGACAGAGGTCGTGGCCTCTGTACAGAGCTGGTATGTGCAGCTGTGGTCCTTGCAGGGAGAGTGAGCAGTAAATGCTGAAGGAGTTGTCAACTTTCTGGCATCACAGAGGCACAAAAGCAAGGGGCAAAAGGTTCCAACATAATTGGTCGATCACCATGGCTCAAGGAAGGGCAAAACTGCAATAGGAGTGTCACAGTTAGCTTCCTTCAATCCTTCATCCTCTGACTATCAAGGCTGCTTCACCTTTGCACTTCTTCCCTCAAACTTTGTGGATGGGTTCTAGTGGGCAACCTATATTCTTGTAAAGAGTTACTCACCCTGTCATGTGACCCTGAGATGGAGGCAGAGAAGTAATATGACTGAAGCCATGTACTCACCCCTGAGTAAGTTGCTCTGCTTCTGAAGATGAGATCCCGATGCCTGGATGGTGTGCTGTAGGGGTCTTGCTCTGGTCCTCTATTCATAGCTCTCCTGAGAAAGGTGGACCTTGAAAAAGAGCTAGTACACAAAGAGCTCAGAAGAGAAGCAGAACATAGAGGAGAAGGTGGAAGAGTCAGAGGTGAACGATTGAGTCGAGATGCCCAGGCTGCAGAGGGAACTAGCCTGGTAAGGCCTGGGACATGAGACTCTTGTCCGAATGCAGTCAATATGTGGAATCATCTGAACCAGGCATGTTTCACACGAGTCCTTTGAACCCAGAAGGAACAGTATGCTGTGGAACTCATTGTGAGTTGCCTGGGACAACATGTCAATTGAAGACACAGCCCGAGGACATAAAAAAAATTACAGCCAAAGAAGGAAGCACATCTGCCCAGAACTTTCAACCTCACCATTCACAAATCCTTACTCCCTTCAACGTTTCAACGCTACTCTCCTTTACCAGTTTTAATAAAAGGAAGCTCACACATCAAGCTTCATGGATCAAGATTTACATTTCATTGGACAGCACGGTGGCTCAGTGGTTAGTACTGATGCCTCACAGCACCAGGGTCACAGGTTCAATTCCTGCCTCGAGTAACTGTCTGTGTGGAGTTTGCACATTCTCCCCATGTCTGCGTTTCCTCCGGGAGCTCCAGTTTCCTCCCACAGTCCAACAATATGCAGGTCAGGTGAATCGGCCATGCTAATTTGGCTATAGTGTTAGGTGCATTAGTCAGAGTAAATATAGGTTAGGGCAATGGGTCTGTCTGAGTTACTCTTCAGAGGGTCGGTGTATACTTGTTGGGCTGAAGGGCCTGTTTTCATACAATAGGGAATCTAATCTAATCTCACATGTTGCTGGAAAGGACAACAAGTGCTCCATTATACCTGCTCAGTGCTCTGCTCATTGTGACGGTCTTTGCTCTCAGCACGTCTTGTGGCCTTGAATGAGATGGAGTTACCTTACATTCTTGTCTCTGTTTTGACTGAGATATTAGAATGGTGGCTGTTGTTGTAAAGGTGTCTGTGGGGGCACAATCCAGTAGTTGATGCATTGTCATCGATGCTGGGGCATGCTGAAACCCAGCTGCATAAATGGGGCAAGTTGGATGATGCTGGTGCCCCATGGGAGGTCAGTACCTCAGCTTTTAAATGATACTCTGGGTCAATGAAGCAGGCCACATTAAATATTTCAGCAATCACAGACTGGCCAAGTTCACATGGTGCAGCATACAGCCCAAGAGCACCAGTGCTCAGTTTCTGCATTTACTCTGTGCTGCTGCATATAGCTCTCAGTAAAATCAGTCACTTTCTCATCTGTTCAAAGCTCTGACTTATGGTGACACACCTATTGAACAGACTCTTCTATCGTTAGCGCATGGCCTCCACACTACTCTGGGGAACTCTGACATATAGAAGGATGTCTATTCCTGCTGGCCAAGGTGTTTAGATGGAGTTTAGTCTGCAGTCAGCTCCAGTACTTGGCCTGGTGTTGGTAATGGAGTCAGGCATAGCATCTCAACAAAAGATCACATCATGACAACTAGCCTTTGAGAGCACAGAGCTGAAGCTTCCAAATGCAATTCTGTTTTTGAAAAGCTGTCAGATGGGGCTGGAATGCAATGCAACCCCTTATGCGAATCACCAATTTCTTATGGATTCCAATCTCCACAAATACTCGTTTTGTGGTGACAATGACATGCAAGTATGGACCCAGTCCTCCTGTCTGACCCTCTCTTGGCTAAGATAGACCCCCACTTCCATTGCCAAATTGGAAAAACACAAGAGAAATTGAGCACTATTGGCCTCAACACTGTGGCTCATTGATATGGGAAGATGCAAACCCACATCAGCACCATGACTCTGAGTCCAGCTGAGGGCTTAGTATGTACCCAGAATATACTCTGTCCATGTTCAGGAGCAGCATGCACCTTCATCCCCCTCAACTGCTTTGTCAGTTGATGTTTGAAAACCCAAAGGCCTGTTCTGGGGACTTAGCATTGCAGTGGGTGTGTTTAGTGAATGAGATCATTAAATGGCTCCCTACATTGGAGCTAGTTTCTGGGGATCACACCTATCACTGTGTAGATGTCCTCAATCTAAGGCCTTCTTCATTTTCTTTTGCCACCCTTTAGGAGGGATGTCCTTCCTCTCCCTTGCTACATCAATGGTGAGCTCCAAGTTCACACACAGGAAATACAGTCAACCTTTCCCTGAATTACAGCCCTTTGTTTTTCTTACTCTATCTTTCTTTCACCAGAAAATGCCATTGAACTGTAGCCACTTTAATGGCTGCCATGGTTAATGTAAACCAGACTGACTTCTTTCTGCCCTATCGGTTCCTATTCCTCAACTGTTAATTAGCTACAGGTAGATTGGGCAGCCAATTAGCAGTCTGCTCTCATAATACCTTGAGTCACAATCTCTGTTGTTGTGTTAGATTTGCAAATAATGGAGCCCTCCAATATTGAACCTCCCATATTAACACTAAGCAGTCAAGACAGAGTTAGATGATCATTTGAAAAGGAATATTATTAGATTACCTACAGTGTGGAAACAGGCCCTTCGGCCCAACCAGTCCACACCGACCCTCCGAAGAGTAACCCACCCACCCATTTCCCCTCTGACTAATGCACCTAGCACTATGGGCAATTTATCATGGTCAATTCACCTGACTTGCACATCTTTGGGAAGAAACCGGAGCACCCGGAGGAAACCCACGCAGACACGGGGAGAATGTGCAAACTCCACACAGACAGTTGCCCGAGGCTGGAATCGAACCTGGAACCCTGGTGCTGTGAGGCAACAGCACTAACCACTGAGCCACCGTGCCACTCAGTATGCATGGTTACAGGCAAAAGGCAGGAAAGTGGAAGACATACTGGGCTAAATGGCCTTTCACTATATTGTAATAATTCTGTAAGCCTATGAACACGAAATGAACAATCTCAAGTGCCACTTTGACTACATCACTGGTACCTATAGATCCTATTCAGGCAAAGATTGCAGCGACGCAGAGCCAGTTCTGTTGTCATCCTTCCTCCCTGACGTTAGGAATTGACAGACATTTCTCTGTTTACAGGAGAAATGGAGCAGGATTAGGCCATCAAATCCTGCCCCTTCCCCACCAAGTGTGATTTATAAATCAGTAAGCATTTAGCTGTAGTAATGCATTAATCCAATTTTCTGTGCTATCCCCTTACACTGGAGGGTCCAAACTCCTTGCCAAAGCTGGACACCAATGTCCCAGCCTGATGGAGTCCAGGATATTTTCACCGATACTTCAATCTCTCAACATAATTTCCACCATTGTAGGCTGAGGAAGGGCTCACCTCTAGTACCCTGGCATCCATGGAGTAATTTGCCTCAACAATTGGACAGATATTCTGTCCCTTACAAGGTATTGGTGGACTTCCCAGGAAGTGGAACCTAGGCACTATCAGACCCCTACTGATTTCCTGGAGCTTTCATGAGGTGTTCTGCTGCAATCCTAGCAAGAAACCAGTCATCAAAGAACTTTTAATTCATTCCTACGATACTTAGATACAGTAAGCAGAGTACTCTGTGGGACTTTCTCCTGTATACTGTATTCTTTATACAGTGGTGTAGTTGGAACCAGATATATACAATATGGAAAAGATGCTTTTAAGGAAAGTTTCCCCTCCCCCATTCGCAGAGGTATGTAGATTAAGTCCATCTTGTCAGCCTGGTACAGACTAGCTCCCAATGTTTAACTTGTATCCACCATGCAAACATTGCTTTAAAAAAAAATCTGATAAACCTTTACATTATAGAGAATGATTCAAAACAGACTGTGTGGTCTGGCTGCAATTAATAAAAATGGGTCAGTTTTTATGCACATGTTTAACCCATGGAGCCCCTAACTGAATCAAGTTCAATTATATGATTCTAACTGACTGTTTTTGGCAATGGATTTTTTTTTCCACAGGCCTTTCAGAGGGATTTTCTCTGCCCCCATGGCCTACAAACAAGAAAAGCATACCTTGAAAAGGTCACAGCAGAAATAAAGAAGTTATAGAACAGATTAAACTTGTCCACCTCACCTTTCCTCAGATTAGCTTGCTTGCGCAGTTCATAAACCACCTTGCTAATAGGAAACAAAGAATAACAATCAATGAATTTGTAGAGTATTGACGAGTGAACAATAATCTTTTACTGATCACAATATTTATAAAGTATTATCTTAGAATGTCTCTAACACCAAATTACATGGATGCTGAAGTAAATTGATAAAATTCAGGGAAATATAAGAAAATGAAAAGAGAATTAGCTATGGAACAGAAGAATCATCATTGACATATAATATTGAATGTTGTTTATTAGTTTATACTGGGAATAAAATAACAATTATGATTGTTGCTTCGAGAGTTAACCACTAAATGAAGCTCAAAGAGCTAATCCTGGTCGAATACTTGGCCACACATTGAAAGCTTCCCATAGTGAAGGGAAGCATAGAAATAAAATTCTGACTGTATTACATGATGGTTAGATGGTAGGATTCATTTTCATAGCCTAGCTAAGGTGTGAAGAGGGCAGTTATGTGAAAAACATCACTTTGTCTGACTTTCCCATTCTGTGCCTGTGAGGTTCATGGCTTTACAAACAGCAACAGAAAAACCAGAACATGACAGTAGATGCTTTTATCAACACAGTAATGCCACACTTCTTGCTGCTGCTTTTCTCATCATGACCTACTTGTGTTGTTCCGTATGGTGGCCTCAAGTGAATGTGATATCCAAATTGCTATCCCAATAGCACAACTGTACAGTTCCCAACTAGTCCACCCTCATTTTGACTGAGACCTTTGCAAGCATGCACTTTTTCAGATGGAAGCCTCAATATTGTACAGAAAGAAGAATCCCATGGTATCAGAAGGACTCTGAAGCTGTTTTATTGTCTGTTTTCTCTCAGTATTGGGTAGCACATTTCTAAAATTAACCATTGGAAGTGGAATTTAAATGGTCATTCACCTGCAAGCACTTGAGTCATTGGTACTTGTTTGGAGAAAAATCATTGCACTTTTACCGTGAAGCAGGCAGAATGGATATTGATAGGTTTATGGTATGACCTGCTAGAAAAACTGTCAAGCACAGAGCCTGTGGATGTTCAGGACATAGGATTTGTCTTGGTCCTTCCATTCTGTCTGGAGAAAGAGCAGCAACAGTAAATGAGAGCACTACAAGCATCTGCAGCAGGGCTAGTTAAAAATCTATTCATGAAGAGACTGATTGAGGACATTGCTGTTCATTTGAAGCCATTTTCAGAAAGGCCTACACCTCCTGTTCAGAGTTGGCACTGTAGCGGTGAAATTCACTGTAGCCTGCACCACTCATGTATTTGTCAGTGTTTGCCTGTGTCTGATGTACCATGTGATTATAGGGCAGTTAGGGAGAGCAGAGAGGGTCACAATTGGAGTGTGAGCGGGAGAAGATATGAAATTGAAAGACCCAGTGCAGCAAATGTAATATTACAAAACATAATAATGGCTGTGGCTGTTTGTGTAAGCAACTTGAACCTCACACAGCATTGAACTCATATACTGAGTGCAGCTCCCATCCTTTCCATTTTCTTCTATCTCTGTCCAGGTCTTGTGCAGCATCTCCCTTAACATCAGTGGGAAGAAGATCTGTTTGTGGGCTCGCGACTCTTCCAAGAAGACCTTCAGTGCTAATTATATATTGAAGTCTTTACAAATAATGCAGCAGAGTAAATGACTGCTCACTTTTAAGAGTCATGATTTGGAGATGCCGGTGTTGGACTGGGGTGTACAAAGTTAAAAATCACACAACACCAGGTTATAGTCCAACAGGTTTAATTGGAAGCACACTAGCCTTCGGAGCGACAATCACCTGATGAAGGAGCGTCGCTCCGAAAGCTAGTGTGCTTCCAATTAAACCTGTTGGACCAAAACCTGGTGTTGTGTGATTTTTAACTTTGTACACTTTTAAGAGGATCACGCAATCTATAATCGGTACCAGAAAGACTGGGAATCCTGCACTCTGATTCAGAGTCAGTCATCATTGCAGAGACATGTGGACTGCTCTCGACTGAGATTTGGTTGAGCCTCACAGACATTATTGGATGGCAGCCTGTTGTTCCATGTACACTCAAAAAAGCCTGCCAAAAGTTAAAACTGGCCTGTGTAAATCTAAAGAGTAAGTGTTAACTTGTTGTAAAGAATTAATTGGCCTAAATCTACAGCAGCAGCTTCCTAGCAGCATCTCCAACTGGCTGTTACAATTCGTGAGACATGTAAACAGCAGGCAACTGACAGACATCATCAGGAAATTCTCTTACATCTTACAAATATGGTGAGATAGTGTACAGGATTCAGTGAAACCCTAAAGACAATTCCAGATTTTGTGATTACATAACAGAGATAAGCTTTGGAAGTGTATTTCTTCTTATGTAGTTCACAAAAATACATGGACATATTGAAGGGAATTGATCATGTAAATGGAAGTAAACGTTTTGCGATAAATCACTTTAACCTTTTCTAACATGCTTCTCGCATTTACCTCCTTGAACTAACTTCTAAAAGTTTGATCTGACCATTTTTCGTATTTTTCTCTGCTCGAACTCCATGTTTATTTCTGAAAACAAAAAATGCAAGAGATCACAGTGGGTAAGGTCACATGCATGGAGAGAGCAAGCTAACGTTTAGATGACTCTTGATCAGAGCTGACATGAAGTGTGGAGGGGGCAGCATTTATGCAAAAGTGGGGAGGGTGGAGTGATGGGGGAGAATGGCTGCGAATGGCTGCTGATAGACAATTGGAATTTCTGTTGTAGGGAAGAGCAAAACGCCTTCAGGGTGGGCATTCCTCAAAGAGACATGGCAGTTGATAAAATGGTGAGTCATCTAGGCTCAAAACATTAGTTTGCTCTCTCTCTCTCTCTCTCTCTTTCTCCCCATGGATGCTGGCTGACCCACTGTGATTTCCAGCATTTTTTGTCTTCAGTAAAGATTCCAGCATCTGCAGTAATTTGCTCCTACATGTTTACATCATTGGGTCTGATGCAACTCCCTTCTGGACAGTTCAGCACAAGTTCACCGACACTGACTTAACTCATTTTCTCTCCTAATTTGTATTCTGTAACTTTGTGCTTTCTCTGTAGTTTTTAATTATAATGAGAAATAGAGGCAGGTGGCTGAGGGTTGGGTGAGAAATTCCTTTTCAATGTCTCAATACTGAATTTGTCAGAAGATTGAGACACATTAATTTTAACATGGGAAATGTTTGTCTCATCTCTATCCTGACCTTCTTTTAAAATTGCTTTTCCCTGATACTTTTTCTTCTGCATCTGTGGATTTCCAGGGGAACAGATGGCGCAACTTGTGTTTGTATATCCGTCAGTGTCACATTCAAACCAGCCACCATCCAGAATTCACAAAATGAAAGATCTTCACCCTAAAACCTGCCAGTCCACTGGGTGGGCCAACCATTCACTCATGCTCTGTATAATGATGTTCCTTTTTTAAAGGATCTTGTGAGAATATTGTTCCAGCAGCTTTGCCCAGCCCTTGTCTGTGTATGTAGAGGATTGATAAAGCTACAAGGAAGAACATTGTGACGCGGAAACGAATGCACACTGTTTTGATTTTAAATAAAAGAAATAAGGAAATGATTAAAATAAAACATAACAACATATTTCCTTTTATGGTTTTTGATTCATTTCTAAAGCCAGTTACAGGAATTCCAACCTGCCGTTAAGAAATGGTTCAGTATTTATGTTATATTTGTTTGAATTGTGTTCAAGTTAAGCTATGGGCTAAATCCTGGCTTTCAATTATTTTTATCATATAACTGAATGTTGTGCAATGCTTTTGTCTTCTCAGCACTTTACCTGAATCCCCTCCTGATTCTGGATCCGAGCCGTACTCCCCTCAACAGGTGAATGGTAAGCCCCATGTCTTCCTATTAGGGATTGGTTTGCTCTAGGCGCTACCAAACCTCTGTCTGAATAAAGGTGTGACCACATGCCTGAATTATCAGTGAAAGCAGCCATTTATTAATATTATCAAAGCCCTCAGCTTTTGTTTAGAGCTTCACTACACTGAAAGGCTTGCCGTTCTAAAATTAGTGAGTAAACAAAGCTAGCAAATGAGAAAAACTGCAGTCGTGACATTGGAAACCTGTAGGGTAGAGAATTACTGGCCAGTGGGCACTCTGAAATGAAATGCTGGGGACTGAAGGGGAAAAGTTAAAATAGTTAAAGGGAAGAGAGTCTGGATGATAAGAATTTCTGCTTGTTACAAGCACCTGTGTTATGTTTTAATGAGCCTTACCTGTGCTGCTTGTGTTGTTGGAGTTGCATTGCTGTGCTTATCAAATGTTCCTTTCGTCAGAGATCCCACAATTCTGAAGTTATTGGTAAGTTATTTACCTGCTTTTGTAATTCTGTGTTAGATGTTTAAGTACGAGCATGGGAAGTGCTTTGTGAACTGTACAGGAGAAAAGATAATGAAAATAAGGAAAGAAGAGACTGGATGAAAGGGAGGGAGGGAGAAAACAAGAAAAAGGAGAACACTGGTTGAGAAAGAAAGGAGCGGGATTGAAGGCAGAGAGTGGAAGAAGTGACAGATGAAGATAAAATGGAATGCAAATAAAAACAGTAGAACAGTATTGTTCTAGTCCGATTGTATGGGATTTTAAATTCAAGGAGATGGTTTATAATTAATGCCTGTGTAAGCTAAGGTCTTCCTTTTGTAAGTGTTATGTTTTACTGTTGGAGATTGGAGGGGAAGTGGGAGAGGCTTACCGTTTATCCCGTGGGGAATGTGAGTCGTCTTTAAGACCATTATTGTGTTACAAGGATGTATTTTCCAATTCCTAGTACCGATAATAGGCAGCAGCCAAGTGCAGCAGTCTGAAACACCCAGGACATCTCCAAAGGGATAGCGAGCTGGCAGTGGGGAGATCTCTTGCACATAGCCAAAAGGGTGCAATGAAAGTGGAGCAGATTTTAGCTTTCACATGCTGACAGGTAATGGTGTATGACTGATGAGATTAGAGGTTGATCAGGGAGTACACTTTCTCGAATGGATTTTTAAGTTTTCAAGTGTTTGGATGTGAGCGCTAATAATAGAACAACAAAGATTTGGATTTATATTGTGCATTATTGTGCCTGTCAGAATTGTTCCCAATAACATTGCAGTTAAATACTTCTGGCATGTACATAAACATATGGCAGCAATAGAACAGGTAAAATATGGATAATCTGTTTGTGATGGCGTTGTTGACAGACAGAAGCAAAACTTCACATTCTTCCATAGGCAATATCTGCCTGAACCAAAGGAACAGGTAGACAGGGCAACAGTTTAACAGTTCATTTACAAGGAGGTGCTTTTCACAAGACAGCAGCCCCTCCGTACTGCAGCAGACAGCACCTAACATATTGAAATCTTTCTCTAGAACTTGCACCCTGAACCTTCTGACACATTGGTTGCTGCTCCACAGTGACACCTGTAAGGCAAACAGGATGTTGGACTTTGTAAACAGATCAGTGGAGCATAACTCAAAGCAAGTTGTGCTCAAATTATATATTGCTTCAGTACTGCTTACAATCTTGCCCAGAGATACCTGGAAGTCATTAATGTCTCTGAGGTGGTTAACAGAGCAGCTATAAGGCTGGTCCTTAGAATAAGAGATTTGAGATAATGGGGCCAGATTGGAGAAAATAGAGCGTTTCCAGAAGTGCCTCATACACAAGCTAATAATGACTGGAGGCAAGGAAGGTTCAGCACATTAGTTCAAACTTAATTGTGACAGTTGGCAAGTGGCCATGACTCAACTTCTTATAAAGCAAATTGAGAACTGATATCAATTATTCTTCATGTGAATAACTTCCTGATAAGGAGATGGACTTCTGGACAGAGCAGTAGATATAACAACTTTGAATCAACAAAAGAAACAGTCAGGATGTTTCAAACAGGTCTGGAAGTATGAACTTGAGTTGACCTTTCTTAAACACATTTATGATAGTATTACCTGAGAACGTTCCAACTGTGTCATGTGGACACTCTCATTTGGAGGTGTATCTGAATATAGAGATACTGAGCTAGATGGGTTGTCAGAATGCAGGGAGGAAATCCTTGTGATAAGGATCACATGCCTTCCGTGGAACTGACCTGAGTACCATTCATTTATACAGAAGGAAAATCAGACAGACTTTGTTCCAGGCGTTTGATCTTCCCTGCAAGATTTCCTTCTCTGCAGCTCATGTACAATGACCTGGTTACAAGAACAAAGATGTAATTTGTTGTTGTTACGAGGTGGCAGTTTTAATTGTATGGGCCAGCAGTAGCACAGAAGTGATTGCAGTTTCAGGGAAGCGCATTAACTGTAGCCTGGAGGAGGGAATCCATTCTGCAGGCAGCGGGAGTTAAGGATGGTCCTCAGGAAGGGTAATCAGCACAAGGTGCACCTTTGGTAGCCTCCCAGCTCAGTCCTTTCGTGCAGTACAAGCATAATGGAGCCTAGACTGGAGATAGCAAACATACAGTACAGTATTAAGGGGCAAGCCATTTGATTTGAATATGGTGCAGGAATTATGGTGCTTGATTAGCCATGCTCATGGATGGGTATCCCGTTAACCTTTTTTGCTGCCTGCTGTTTCTCAGAATGTCAGCATCCAGCCAAGACTGTCTTGTTAAGTGGCTGGGGCAGTAGTCAGTTGTGTGAATGACTGACACCAGATAAATATAAACGGCAGTGTTAAAAGCTAGGCTTTACCTCTAAAAGGAGAGCAGCATTGGGCTGCCAGAAGCATTGGGAACTGAACAGAACCAGGAAGAAAAACCGAAGAGTGACACAACAGGGAAGAGATCGGGCTCCCATGTTTAAAGTTGCTGCACTGAAAGCCTTGGTGAAGGATGCGGTGAAGGAAGGGAAATATCCTGGGGGCAACAGAGCCACCTGAAAACAGAAGTGGATGAATGTGGAGCTAACACCGGGCTGACTTGATAGAGTCAATGACAAGATTCAACGACCTCACTCAAATGGCAATGTCAGTGACAGAATATTCAAATTCCATGTCTCACCATTGTGTCACCAACTTCAGACACTGCTTAACTCACGTTATCCCCAGTACCCATCTACCAACTGCTCTATTATCTAGATTCATACCTGACACAGGAACATAAGGGACCATGAAGTGTTGAGGCAGGGAAGGCCATTTAACCTTTTGAGCCTGCTCACTCATTCAGGTATGTAGTTTTCATATACATTAGAAATTATGTAGCCATTTAACCAGTGTATCCCCAGTCAATCCTGTCCTGGGGAAAAGTCTCTGGCTATTGCCTCTATCTGTTCCACTCATGATCGTGTATACCTCGATCAGGTCTCCTCTTTTTCTCCTTCTCTCCAGAGAGAAAAGTCAGAGCTTACCTTTCCCTCCCTCCTGCAGGACAAAGTTGTGCACAACTAGAGACAGTCAGAGGTAATTGGAGGGTACCATCTTCCACTTTCCCACAGTGGAAGAGATGGCACTGACTGATCATGGACAAAAGAAGTGCTGAAACCACCAAAGACGACAGTATCCTCATATGTAATCTTATAGCCCATCTCCCTTCCATCCCACAGTGCCTCTGATTTAGAGGTAGTGAAAACATGCAGCCCTTATTTTCCCTCTGCTTTTTACCACAATCGTTCTCATTTCTTTCTCCTTTTTGATAGCCAAGAACCATAACCTGGCCAGGCAATGGAGAAACTCCAAGAACTGAGTGAATATGAAGATACAGCACCTGGATTTCCACAACCAGCTCAAATACAAAAACTGCATAAACTTTAGAGGATTTCACAGAGATGCAATCTGCGTGTGATCAAATACTGAGAACAGGTCACTTGAAATGAGGGCACTGAGCAGGTCTAACAGAGTTTGCTGGAGTGGGGAGATTACAAACAAGTGATGCTGAGGAGGACTCTTGGGGAGGGCACATTGATCCCAGAATGTATAGAAGACATCGGATGTGCACAATAAAATACTTGGTGCATTGGTCGACTGCTAGAAAGTGTCAACACAATGCTGGTAAGAAGGAATCCATGCCAACTTGGCACAGAGGTTTCCTTAGAACTTGAGGCCCTTCCTTTCCACGGAGGAAGTGGTAACCAATGTATCATCATTCTTGTGTTCCCAACCATAATGCAACATTTGTTGACTGATGCCTCAGTTTCTCCCATAATGCAACAGCTTCCAGCAGTAGGTGAGTGCTGTAGTGGAAGCTCAGCGTGCAGTCACCATGGCTGTGGAGCACAGGTGTGCAATGGGGCTTGCAGTCGAGCTTTTTGTCCTCCAACCAATTGCTGGGATTGCTGAGGTATGGCTCACAGAGACGGGCAGTGGCTCCATGAAGCATGTTGTCGTGTCTCAGAATAACATCATAACTGCCGCTCAACCCTTGCTGTTGCCTGTCACCCGGTCAGCGCTGCCTCTCACAAACAATTTGAAGGTGCTTCATTCTGATTCTGGGCCTTCTAGACCCTGAGCTGCCAGAGATTGTCTGATTCTCAACCACTGAAAGACAACAGCCTTTCACCAGTCATGTTACATTCACGGCGGAATGCAGCCAGAATCAAATCCATGGCTACAAGAACACTGGAGACACTCACTGATAAGTGATTCGTCTGAGCAAGAGAAAGAGAGACTTTACTACAGGCTCAGAATTGAATCCTGGTTGGTGAGTCAGAATCAATGACTTCACTGTACTGCTGGATGAACAGCCAGCAGGCACTACAAAAATAGCAACTTGGATTACACCCAGTGGCACACACGAATATTAGAAATAGGAGGATAAAGCAGACGAATTGTGGCTGGAAAGTTGGGACGAAATGGAGGAGTTGGGACATTGCAAATGACTGTAGAGATATGGGACCTCTACGGGTTGGATGGTTTACACCTGAACAGAACTGGGACTGAGTTCCTTGCACGATATTTTGCTCGTGCTATTGGGGAGGGTTTAAACTAACTTGGTAAGCGTGTGGGAGCTAATAGAGAGTATCAGAGAGGAATTCCAAGGTGCATCAAATTTGAGAGATAGATTGCTCTACAATAGAGAAAATTAAGTTAATTGGTGGGTTCAGAATGTGTGAGAAAGTAATGAAATAAAAGTCAGGGTTACTGTGCAAGTATATGAATGCACAGTGGTAAATTAGTTTGTGAGTTGCTGGCAGATTGCCAAGTGGGACATGGAGCTGTGGCTAGAAAGGAGACCTGGCTTCAGGAAGGTCAGGACTGGTTGTTAAATATTTCTGGATACAAGGGAAACTAGAAAATAGCAAAAGGGTGAAGGTGGCATATTGATTAAGGAGAGTATTGCAGTGCTGGAGAAGGAGGATTTGGAAAGGGGACAAGGACAGAATTATTTAGCCAGTGCTAAGGAAATAAAAGGTGCAGTTCAATTGCTTGATGTGGTCAATAGACCATCAGCCACTGAAAAATATGTAAAGGAACAAATTTGCAAATAAATTACAGTGAAGTACAAAAATGGTGCAGTAGTTATAACAAGGGACTTTAATTATCTGAATATAGAGGGATAGTAAAAGTCCAATGAGAAAGAAAACACTGCTAGATCTGATTCTTGGGAATGACATGATCCAATTGGATCAAGTGTCAATGGGGGAGCATTTGAGGGACAGTGAAGATTTAGGGTGAGCCAGGAAAACGACAATGGACAATCCAGGCCAAGAAAGTTAATTGGCAGAAAACTAGCGTCAGAGGAGTAAGATTAGATCAAGGTTGAATAAAGTGGAGTTACGGTTGGCAGGAGAAGAAGTAGCTGGAATATAGGATTACCTTCAAAAACAAAATGATTTGGGCATGTTGCAGGTACATTTCCTTGAAAGGGAAATGTAGGGCAAACAAATCCAGAATTTGCTGATGACAAAAGAGATGGTTGTGATAAAGCAGAAAAATTGTGCTTATGACAGATATCAGGGAAATTGCTGTTGAGGACCAAGCTGAATGTAGAAGGTTCAGAGTGGTGGTGGGAAAACAAAGAAGCAAAGAGAAAGTCTGAAAAGAAATTGGCAGCTAATGTAAAAGGGAACTCTAAAGTCCTCTAAAGGTATAAATAGCAAACAGATGGAAAAATGAGACATTCAGGCTGGTAGAACAAAAATAAATGGATTTAGACAGAGAAGCAGAGAGAATAAGCAAAGTATTAAATATGCATTTTGCATCTGTGTTTGTTGGGGAGGAATATGCTACCAAGGCCATGGTGACAGAGGAGGACATTTAGTTTCTAGCGGGTATAAACTGATAAGGGGTGGGGCTATTGGATAGGCTGACTACACTTAATGTTGACAAAGCACCAAGACCAGATCAGAACCTTCCAGATTTCCAAACTAAATGAGAAGGAATGTCTCAAATAGCCAAGCAACAATTTTTCAAGGGTGGTGCCAGAGGATCAATGTTCAGTCTCAGGCTGTGGAGTCACTGTGAGGGTCTGTGCACACTGCTCACTGTGCAGATGCATTGACCTCCTATTTCAGAAGTCACTGCCAAGCACTGACACCAGAGTTCCATGGAATGACAGGAGAAATTAGGGGGAATGTAGCGGAGTACTAGAGAATTGCAAACATTACAGATGGTGCAGATACATTGGGCCAAATGGCTGCTTCCTGGACTGCAACAATTCTGTGAAGAGAGAATGTCCATGATTTTTCTCACACAAGATATTGTGAACATCTGTAACTTCAGTGGGAGGGACCAGAAGTTCATCACTAAAGTTATCTTCACATCAAATGCCAAATTTCAGTGAGGAAACCTTACTGAAGCATGAATGTCTTTCATGTTGGGCTGGATAATATGAAGGTATCAGAGTCTCACCTGCTTACCTCCCTTCAGTTGTCCTGCCATTATTAGGTGATACTCAGGCGGCCAACTCCTGGCCTCTCCCAAGATTAAGATCTCTAGGGACAGAAATCCCACCCAGTGACAGCTCCAATCAGAGCCCAGTAGCTCTTTAGAAAGGCAGTGGCCATGGACAGGCCTGTTGCCCGGACAGCATCTGCTGGAGCCTAAAATTGAGGAGAAATCCAGGCCACGTGGAAGTAATGGCAGGGAGGATTTTTCGAAGAGGTTTTTGGTATCACGGAAGGGGATCTTCTCAAAGAGCCCTGCTCTTTTATGATATTGTGTACCTTCATTATCTTTGAATGAGTGACCAGTCTTTCAGGAGATGACATATATCCAGGACAGTTTTACTCGTTGCGCTTACTGCATGTTAATAGGCCTGCCTGGCACTGCATTAATGTCAGTGACTGCAGGGTGAGGCTCATCACAGTAATCATTAATCACCCACTTAAAGGCTTAAGGGGCAGCAGGAGGGCAAGGCTGACCACAGGCCATCCTGGCAGAAGCAGGAATATGGTGAACCTCCGGAACACCACCATCTTGCCAAAGAGGTAATGGCCTAGTAGTATTATCATTGGTCCATTAATCCAGAGACCCAAGTAGCATACTGGAACCTGGCTTGAATCTGGCCACGGCAAGTGGTAGAATTTGAATTCAATAAATATCTGGAATTAAAGAGTCGAATGATGACCACAAATCCATTGTCAATTATAGGGAAGACCCATGTGGTCCACTAAATGTTGTTTTGGGAAGGAAACTGCCATCCTTATCTGATCTGGCCTACATGTGACTCCAGACCCACAGCAATGTGGTTGACTCTTAATTGCCCTCTGGACAATTAGAGATGGGCAATAAATGCTGGCCTAGCCAGTGATGCCAGCATCCTGTGAATGAAGCCATAAAAAGTCCTGCCTGGATATAGCCTCCTTCCTGAAAGCCATTCTCCCCCGCCTTGTACTCCGTCTTCCAGAAGCTAGTCCTTTCACGTGTGGCCTCAGTTTATCTTCTAAATTATACTGCACTCCATTGGGAAAGTCTAATGCATCCTGTCTGGAAGCAATTGGTTTGTGAAGAATCCACAATATCAGCAAACTCCTTCAGCCCCTGCCCACACTTCCTTGTAATTTGGCAACATTGAAGAATGAAGAGAGTATTAATTGCTTGCAAAATCAAATGAGAACTTCAAATAACGCAGAGGGGTGATTCCTTTTTGCTGGTGAACATGCAGCTATCTGAAATTAACAGAGGACTTTAGCTGAAGCTCCAAGATGAAGTGCAGGCATCAAATTATGATTTTCTAGATATTAAAGATATCAAGGGATATGGGGCAGATGTGTGAAAATAGCATTGATGCATAAGATCAACTGTGATCTTGGTGAATGGCAGAGCAAGAACTGGCGGGCTGAATGGCCTGCTCCTCCTATTTCTTATACTCTGAGCACAGGTTGCTTCATTTTATCTGCTTTTCCGATGGATCAGAAACAGTTCAAATTCTGGTGTTGAAAATGGAAAGTCATCATACTGTAGCCTATAAGTGTTACAGCAGTATCGATGTATATGTGTACATGGGGATGGAGTGGGGTTACCTGATCCATACTTGACTTTCCAGGTAAGAGCTGTCGATGTAGGGAAATGTTTCCAGGTTTTGTGAGGATTTGCACTCTGATGTTCATTTATGCATGTGCTCAGGTGAACAATAAAACTCCAGCTACATTGACCATAAGTTACACTGAGGCCAGAATCAGTTAAAACTTTATCCATAGCACCCCAACCACGTGGATTAATTTTAATGCACCAGAGATTAACTCACAATCAGTAGTAATCACCTTCTGGCTTCTCTTTTCCAGTTGATATTTAATGACAGCTTGTTTGAGGTTTGATTCAGTTTTGCGCTCTCTCTCTCTCTGTGTCATTGAGGCTCTCTCAAGGACATTTCAGATTGTATTAAAGGTAGAAATTTGAGCAGGCTTTAATTCCAATTGCATGGACTGGATTTGAACCGAAATTGCAGATGTAAAGTACCAATTCTAACTCCAGCACCATGTAATCCCATACATTTAAGGACACCTGGGGAAAGGGGTGGAACCCTGATATTTAATCTCTTAATTACAATAATAGAGATTTTATTTCTGCCGATATCAATTCTATAATTGATTCAAAGTTGTGTTCAGTTCCAGTGTCTGAGCTTGTGGATCTGAGAGTCAGATCAGGTGTCAAAGTCTCCAGTCCTGTGCTGTTCCTCTTTGTCCTCCTCCTAGGCTGCTGCCATTCAGCAGGCAGCAGTTCTTGGTGCCTGGAAGCAGCACATTCAGAGAGGAAGGTTGGAGTAAGTGAAGTGGGTGAGGTGGGAATTAGGAGATCCATGGTCAGCAGCTGCTCACGAATTGTGAAAGAGCAGAAAGCAAGAGCATAACATCGAAATTGTGAAATTATTCCCAAAATTCTTTCTTTACAAGTATGGTTTTTAAGAGGGTTATCCAGATTAGAGAGGCAATTTATAACAACTGTTTGTTTAAGAAACTGTGTTTTTAAAAGTGAGAGAGTTATTCAGAATGATAAGAAACAGTACACCTTGTAATGTCAAGGAAAAACTCCCTGCATTAAGTTGGCAGGAAGCCAGAACAAACATCATAAAATCTGGGATACTGCAAACTTCATAGCAATTTCCACACTCCAGCTTTCTGATACTGTTTGCATTCCTCCCTATTTTGGATGAGATACAAAAAGATATTCTATTTTATTGCCATCTAAGATCTTAAAAATGATTTTTTTTTCTTTTATTTTCAAAAGTCACTAAATCCTCAGGCTTTCACCCTTTGGTTCCTCAACTGAAGAGTCAAATCTCTTGCAAGAAGCTTGATAATGGATATTGGCACTTGAATGCTGAGGACACTTCAACCAATCTTACTTCTGTCCTCCAATATTTAATCCTCACTTTTACACTGTGGTCAGTTGCTAGCTCTGCAGTCAAGCAGACCAAGTAAAGGGAGGTAATTTCTGCTCTCTCAAATCTATTCAGTGCCTGAGCTGGAATTTCTTCAGCGATCATTCTCTCTCCTCATCCTTCCTGGGTGAATGAAACCAAGCTGAAGCTCAGCTCAGTTTGGTATCTAATTTAGATTAAACCTTCTTACCTGTATGAAAAAACAAGAAACACTTGCATTTATATAGCATTGCTCACAGCTACAGGATATCTCAAAATTGTTCACAGCCAATAAGTATTGTTGAAATGCAGATACAATTGTATTGTAGGAAAGTTGGCAGCCAATTTGCACAAAGCAAACTTTCAAAACACCAACATGAAAATGACCAGATAATCTGTTTTTGTGATCATAATTGGTGGATAAATATTAGCCAGGCCACCAGGAATACGTCTGCTGCTCTTCAAAATGGTGCCATGAAACCTGTAACCAGCTGAGCAGGCCTTGGTTTAACATCTCCTCTAAAAGGGAGTTAAGCAAGTAGGCAATTGTAGCATCATTTTATAAGACCAGAGTCTTAGTGAAGGCAAGAAAGGGGTCTTCAGTATTTCTTTTGGGAAACAAATTTAAAAACTATGGTACACTTTTCTTTAGTTGACATGACATGGAAAGGCTATGGGAGAGAAAAGACTTGCCCATCTGATGTTAGTACTAAATAGCCTTGTTTTGAGTTTGAACAATGCTTAAATCCCTGACACAGGACATGAAATTCCTGTTACTGGCCATTATTTTTTATAATTATGATTTGTGATTCCTGCCTATTATCCCAATCTATTCTAAATTACAACATCAATATTTTATACTCAACTTTACTGTGTCAACTGTCATGCTGTAGTTGTGGGCTCTGGCCACTAGGTGAAACATTTCTCTCTTCCAAACACAACCATTGAACCTGCAATTTATATATAGATTAAACATCTTGCATAGTTGCACATATCTTGTCAGGAGTCACTTTATCATGCAAATTCTCTCATCAAAATGTATCCATCTCATAGTGGTGCAAGCCTCCTGTCCTTTTTTTTGGTTAGTCAATGCAACTTCTCTGTACATTTTTGTGCCGTAATCAAGGGATTTAAAAAAAATTTAACCTTGCATTCAATCTTCAAAGAGAGGTTACTGTTTAAAATGCAAAGACCTCCCAGCTACCCTCCCAAGATGTAAGATATGGCACTGTTCTATCAAACAGTTTGCACAATGAAGCTCCTAACATTCAGCCTATGGCTGGAAGCTGCTGCCTCAATCCAAACTTCCACGGTTTGTGGCTGAAAGCTCTGAGGACAGTTGTGGTGGGAGGGGTTTGGTTACAGCAGGTAAGGATGGAAACTTGTTGAAAGGTTTTCCTGGCAGTGACCGGGAAAAAATGCATATTATCTAAAATAAATACTCAGCATTACCTATTTTAATAGATTTACAAGTCACATGAGTGTTACTAAACAAAGACAAATTTTGTCAAAACTTTTTGACTTGCATGAAAACGTCAGTGTAAAAGAGAAAGACAAGTTTACTCTGTATGTGAGTCATACTGTGCTCATAGGTTGGGAAGTGGACTCTGACTTGTAGAGACATTGCCATCGAGAATGTACCAATTTGATGATGACTGACAGTTAACTGCCAAGCATTGTTTAAATTTAAACCAAGTAGATTGAATCTGATTGGACAAGACATTAGCCTGCAGAATGAACTAGAAACTAGTTGTCACCGATTTTGATCAACTGAACTATACCCTGTACAAAGATCAGGGCCCAGTATATTAATACATGCAGCTTCCAGTATGCACAAGTGTGCCATAATGCAAGCCCAACTGACAATTTTAAGTTAATTGTCAGCATAATTCTTACCACACTCAGGATTATTTAGCTAACATTGTCCAATCTCTTCTGATATTGGGCATTGTATTTGAAGTTTTGCAAGTATGGGTGGTTAGGCATGGTCAGTATATTGCTTGTTGTGAACAGACAAAGGGGCGTGCTTTTGGATGCAATACACAGACCTGTGCAAGTCATAGAGCCTCCTCACCTAACATCATGACAGCACTGAAATTCATAGAGCATTCAATATAATTTAGGTGGAATGCAGAATATCTTTTGTCTTGATAGATGCTGCCTATTGTCAGTAAAGCATACAGTGTGTTATTGCACATTCTTTGTAATTGTCCTGAGAGTGCACGACAGAAATCTTTCACAAAATCTTTTCAGTAATACCCAAGGTTTATGCTATTTGTTTGAAGAGAATTGCTTTTATGTAACTGTCCAAGATTCAGTTAACTTGCTCTAATGTTCACAAATTTATTACTTATTTAGAATCATCCAGGGTAACAGCAATGCAGATACTGTCAGTTATTGGCAAGTGCAGCTGTTAGAACTATTACTGGTGAATCAACAATGAGATGACACTTAGTATGAAGGGAAGTTTGCTTAAGCATACTAACTTTTAAAGCATTAAAGCCTGGTTATCTTCTTCAGCAGAATCTCATCTCTTGCGTACTATGACGCCTGAGCATTTATGTCACATGACACCCCCTTCACGTCTGGAACATCCTGCTCAAGCACATCTCCAACCACCGCACCCTCATCAGCCGCCCAATGCACATTATCCGAATGTCCCAAGAGAAATGTACATGAAGGCTGAGCCAATGATGTCCCAATATCCAGTATCGGGAATATCTCCAAATGAGCTCCATCAAGCCCAGCAGTCACAAATGCTTCATCAACTTCTACAACATCATGGATCAGAGTAAGATGTGTGTGTGTATGTGTGTGGTCTTAATGTGTGATTATAAAGTAAAAGCATTGCTGAGACCAACCTCTGTAATATAAGAAGCATCCTTTTTCTTCAGTGAGTACTGCAGATGCTGGAGATTAGAATCAAGAATGTGGTGCTGGAAAAGCACAGAAGGTCAGGCAGCATCCGTGGAGCAGGAAAATCAACGTTTCGGGCAAAAGCCCTTCATCAGGAATTTTGCCTGAAATATCAATTTTCCTGCTTATTGGATGCTGCCTGACCTACTGTGCTTTTCCAGCACCACACTCTTGATCCTTTTTCTTCAGTCATTCAACATGCAGTGGTCTTCATGATCCTCAAGCTTTAGATCTTCATGATTTTTATTGTATTCTGAACATATTTCTTCCCATCAAGTGCATCAAGAATTCAATAGTTAAACAACTGATGGATATTCTGTTGATCGTTTAGCTGCTGCTAATTTGGTGGCTACCTCAGAGGGTCGGTGTGGACTTGTTGGGCTGAAGGGCCTGTTTCCACACTGTAAGTAATCTAATCTAATCTAAATCTAATGTTTTTGTAAAGTCCATCGCATTTGTGTTGACTTTGAATTTAATGTTGTGAAGTATCTGATAAGCATGAACTCTGAGCCTGGTAAGGAAGAATTTTCTGATGAGAATGCATGAATGAAATTTGTCTTTTGATGTCGCCTTCAAATCATATCTCATTCTGTTAGTCAACATCCTTCTGTAATCTGACCTGAATGATATTTTGTCTCCACAGTGGTATTCCTGTGCACCCAGCCAAGAAGCGGAAACATTCAGACTCTCCTCCAAACACTTTAAACACTCAGATATTGAATGGAATGATAAAACAGGAGCCAGGTAAGAGCCTCAACTTTGTTTCCTTATGAGATTCATTTCTTAGCCTCGAGCCGTCTCCCTCTGTTCTTTCCAGGTCATAGTCTCACTTGTGTGCAGTGAGTAAAATTTTGAACTAAATATTCACAGGTATTATCTCAATTGGCTTGCATAGATCGGGAGACAATGGGAAATAGGTGTCTATAGGTAGGTGCAGTGGTTCGTGAAAGTGTCTCTCACATTCCTGAACTGATCATTTGTTCTGACTACAACTGTTTTGAGACAGTTCTTTATAATGCTGCAGGTCTATATGACTCCACATGGCCTTGATGTCATTCACTCAGTGACACATAATCCATTTAGCCCACATTTGGACTTAATGCCAGTTTGTTTCTCCCTGATTCTTCTTAAAAATACAACTTAAATCCAAATTTCAGTAAATTCATTTAGAATTACCATCAACCTACAGAGTCTCTTGTGCAAATATCTCCCCTTTCTATATATTCGAGGTGATTCTCCTTTGGTAGTCCTTCTGTACTGTTGATTGTGTGTCCTTTGGTTCCTCTGAAAAGATTTTACAACTTTTGAAGTTCCATGGGGATTTCACTATAAGAGATCATGTCATTTTAACAAGACTTTTGAAAAAAAGTCTTTGAAGACTAATAGATGTCCTCATAGCAAGGACAGAAGTTTAAAAGAATGTGAATAAGGTACTTGAGTATTTGGAACAGTTGCCCTGAGACCTAAATTCTGACAGAGAAAGAATATGAAAGGTAAAGAGGTTATTAAGCAGAATGAGTGATTCAGGATGTGTACTGGCACCAGAACCTTGGTTTGCCATCATGACCAAACCTGGTTAGCATGAAGAGTGGTTTGTGAACTGAAAATTAGGCACCTTTTAGTTTTTCCAAGTCAATTTAAAAATAACCAGGAAAGCTTTAGCCTGAAACAAGTTCAAAGGTCAGTTTATTCTGCAGCTGTTGCTGAAAGTTACTCAGTAAAAGAAATGATACCATTATGATCGAAAATTCAGGTTCAAAGAGTAAATGTAGCCAACTAAAAGATACTTATAAAATTAAAAGTAAGCTCAGTTGTGTCATTGCAGACCTGTTAATTGTTTAACAATTTCACTTTATGAGATGAAGGAGTTAAGAAATGAAGACATGATTCAGCATCTGTAGTGATTTCTGTACTTGAAGAATTGGAGGTTGCTTGTACCAGGGGACTCAATAGGTCTAGCAAGCTTTGGAAGAGAGAAAAAAGGTTTCAAGTTCCTAATAATTGGGCAATAATAGCACATGTAGATTGCCTGGATGGTTTCAACAGAATTGTGGCTGATTTCTGAACATCATTCTCAATATAGTCCCTCAGCATCCTCTCCTAGGGTATCTCTCAGAGTCTTTCCTGGGAAATTCTACTCAAAGTAATGCCTCTTAACTCAAACAAAGCAAAATGACAACCTTAGTAAAATAAAACTAAGAACTGTGGATGCTGAAGACTTGAAACAAAAACAGAAATTAGTGGAAGAATTTAGCAGGTCTCGTAGATTCTATGGGAAAGAAACAGTTTCAAATCCAGTAACTCTTAAATGTTAACTCTGTTTGCTTTCCATAGATGCTGCCAGACCTGCTGAGTTCCTCCAGCAATTTCTATTTTTATGACTGCTGTATTAACCTTGCTTAATCATTGTTCCACACTGCAAAGTCGATTATACTGAAATTCCCTGGGATGTCTTTCCACAGGATGTCTGTTTTTCTCAGAAGTTTTGAACTCTCATACCTTTGGAAATACCCATTGTGTTGTCCAAGGGTTAATGAATTCTAAATGTCCCACTTTAATTGATGCTGAGATGACATAATAGTCTACCTGCTGGCTGGCTGACAGTGAACCAGCAGAGTGAGGTGACTTCCAAGAGCCACTTTGCAGGATTCAGTTCTGAAGCAAAGTCAAATTGGACTCAGAATGTTAACTCTTCCTCTCTCCACAGATGCTAATAGACCTGATGAGTTTCCTCATCATCTTCTATTTTTATATCAGATCCCAAACATCCACAGTATTTTGCTTTTATTGCAGGAATCTGTGTCCATTGATCGAGACAGTTGAGCTTGCTTTACAAAATATGTATTATAATTACACAGACGTAGCATTACCTCAGCCATGCTTCTGAATGTCCTACTGCATTGCCAGCAGTACTTAGGCTGTGAAGATTGCTACTATTATATCTACCATCTCCTTCCAGACAACCTGCATCAATTTTCTACAGTGCCTTCTGATAACAGTGTCCATCAGATTATCCCTTTTAGAAACCAATTTAACAGTATCACCTCCACGAGTGGACAGGAATTTCTGGAGGTTCTCAATACTCCCAAAGCTGCACTTATTCTACCATTTTTTTTCATGCTGTCCTTTAACTAGCTGCAGCCTTTATTTAATCCCTGGCACTCTCCCATGGGTAACAAGAGTTCTCGGGAGTCATTGTCAGTGGTGTTAGAACAGCCTCACTGTTAATGCAAAGGAACTCAGATTTCACTGTCTGATCTCACACACATGATGGTCATTTGGAAAAGACATTAGAAAGTATCTCACACCTTTTGGAAACATAATCTCGCTTAGAGAAATTTAGAAAGAATAAAAACTCTGTGGTCAGAAAAGGCGGTCACAATACAATCTGGGTGAAATTCATAGAGGTTCTTAGAAGTGTTAAACTATGTCTTGGCACTGTGTTTCCTGGGGAGCAGATTTTTGTCATTGAGAGAAACATTTTTTTTCTGTTGGCTATCATATCAAAGCTCTCTCCATCTATCTTATTTCAGGGTTGATGCAGGACAGTGACAGTCTGAATGGCTCTTACCTGGACCCCAACTATCAGTGCATTAAATGGCAGCCTCACCAGCAGAACAAGTGGGCCACTCTCTGTGATGTCAACTGCAAAGATCTGTGAGTACAGCTAGCATGAATCTCTCCACCTTATTCATATTGCAGCTATTCACAAAGCAAGAGTCAGTGGGAAAATTCCTTAAGAATGCTCTCTCTCTCTCTCTCTCTCTCTCTCTCTCTAGTGAGGGAGTCCATCCACTCTCAACTTTCATTTTAGGTTTCATTGTCACAATATTGTCTGTGCATCCAGACTTGGATGAAATCGTCAGCCGAGTCAAGTAGCAATTGTGTATCCCCAAACAGCATTGAAGTAGACATTGTGTATATCAGTGAATCGACACATGCTATCATCACACACAGCGGAAAAATGGTCATCTTTCCTTAAATTTGAAATTCAAGCAGATCATAAAGAATGAGGGCTACATGCTAAACCTTTAGTTCTGGACCCATGGTTCAACATCAGCCAGAATTAGGGAATTACACACCCTTTTCACCACTGACGGTAACAGGGTAGTGTGAAACGCAATTGCAGTCCCAATCCTGATCCTTTTGGCATTGACCAACACTTCCTCCTAACTCAGTAGGAACTGGCACCAGACTGGCATTCAGTACAGGAGATGCCACAGAATAGCAGGTGTGGGAAATAGAAGCTTCTCACACTGGTACACCATTTGGCTAACCTGAGAACATTAGAGAATTAGTGCAAAGGCAGCTTCATTTACCATTTAATCCTAAATGGACGTATCCCAGGAGTTTTGATGTTGACTTCAATTAATTCAAGCAAAAAGTAAAATATTCCTTTCCCAAGCATACTTTTGAACAAAAAAAATTAAAAATTAACTAAACATAAAGCAGTCTCGGATTATGGTAGGAAGTTCTCCGAAACTTAGAGACAGTGTCTTGGAATGTTGAATAGCAAAACACAGGCAACAAGCAATCGACAGACCCTGAGGAATTGCTCCTCCCTACAACTCCTTAAATTCCTGTGCGTTTGTTAGAATGCACAACATGGGATTAATTTCTTGTTGATTGTCAAATGTTTCAGTATGAGCAATTGTGAAGCAATACCATGTAACACAATTCTGACAAACGCTTATTGCTAGCAACCGATAACATGAATCACAATGATTAGTGTAAGCGACTGTATAAACATGTGTGATAAAATCTCTTTCTGGTGCTTAAGAACAGTATAGTGACATCAATTGTTTTGGAAACACATCACTATATCATTTGCAGGTGCTATCAACATAAGGAAAATGATGCAAAACCTCCTGGTTCCTTCCTTTTGTCAAATAGCAAGCAAAACACAAGTTCTGAATGCCTTCCCAAAGACAATGCCTCTTCCAACCAACACAATTGGGAAGTTTAAAATTAAAGGGAAAATTTATATCTCCACTTATGAATGGTTAGGAGTGCCCACATATGAGCTACAGATGAGGATCTAACTGAATGGGTCAGAGAGCGGATACTATTCAGTTTAATTGTTGCACATTTTAATTGCTCTATTCTCATTATCCTCTGCTCCCACTGACTGCTGCCATGACCACACTGTGTTTGTCTGCCAGCCTCTGTGCATTAGCTTTGATGTATTCTCCATGTCCTTCTTTTCTAATAAATATTTCTGTTGTTCAGTTTGCTTCTACTCCCCTGATCATATTCAGAGCATCTCCAGCTGCCCTATCTCCAGGACTGCTTTGGCCATTCATCTTCTATACCCACCCACGAACCTTTGCTGGCACCACCATTTGGTTGACTGGGAAGTCTAGAAATCATAATTTTGGTCCTTGTTGCGAACTCTTACTCAACCTCTCTGCAATCTCATTCTGAACCAGATTATTAGCGTCACATCTAACCCACTGTAGACAGAATTTAAACTCAGAAGTAGATCTCAGAAGTAGTCCAGCATTGGTTTTCATTGAGGAAGGCACAACAGAATAAGTGTCTGTCAAATACTTATCTGGCCAGGGTTGGGTGTTTTCCAGAAATGTGGAGCTCAGGAATGGGAATGCCATCCCCTCACAGCTAAGGACTGATCAGATGCCAGCAGATCTCCATTGCTGGCACCCACAGCCTTCACAATGCCTTGACTTGCAAATGCTGCAATGGCATCCCTTTCTCCTTCCTCCCATTTTTATCCCTTTATTTCCACTCTCCCCTTCTCCATTATCTCTCCACATCTTTCTCTGTTTTTTTTTACCCCTTTTGCTCAATATATGCATTCCTCTGACTTAAACCTCTTATAGATCAGCATAGTGATGACAGATTGCATGCTGATTTTGTTGACGTTGCTGCTTGGATTTTCCAGACAGCTGCTCCTTGTTGCTGTCGTACTCATTTATTAATGTGCATTACAGATAGGACATGGAGCCTCAGTATGTGGTTTAAATCCCATTACCCACTCCTCTACAAACACTCAACGAGAAATGACGTTTGACAAAGTCCTGGTGGAGAAAGAATTTTTAACCAGAATTTACAGCTTTCTGAGTTGTTGCTGCACTATCCTGAAATACGTATTTCTATCAACAAGACTGAACAGAACCTAGAGCTGCATGGGGCCAAATGAGTACATCACTTACCCATTTCTTATCAATTACACTATACACAGACAAGAGCAAACTGAGGTTCACATGAGCCACACAATACAAAGCAGCACTGAACTGTATTGTTCCCTAATACCTATCTTCACAGGAGCTGACACAAGCTGTCTTGTACCTGTACCTTCAGTTTTCTCCTTGCAAACCACCTGAACTATTTTTCTGGTAGTTGGTCTTCTCGTGATTGTATAGGACTAGAGCAACCTAACCACACATTTAGTGCCATCTAATAAATTAAATACACAAGCTGGTGTGATCCAACTTTGGACAGGAAGGATGTGGCTAAGTACCACAGCAGGCGGTTGAAAGCTGCAGTTTTTAAGCAGGCTAAAAATGAGAGAACAAGAGAGTGCGTAAGGGTGAAGAAGAGGAATGAGCAAAAGGACAATCTCAGAGTTTTTCTACAGCGTAATCATAAAACTTCAGGATAACAAATGGCTGTATGTGAACTCCTGGGTGTCTGTCAGTGCTGGATGCAGCCTGTTTGAGGAACCGTTTGATGACCGAGCTGTAATTTTGTTTTGGATGGCGTTCTGTTCTATCTGCTGCTGATTGACAGAGAACACATGCTCAGTGCTGTCTGTAGCTGATGTGTGTTTAAATGTGAGCTTAAACATTTCCATTGGAGTTGTAATTTCTTGGCTGGTCTGGGAAATATTGGGGTTGGTTTCTTAGCAACTGGTCGTGAACCTGCTGCAGAAACATTCCTTGCATTGTAGTGGGTGCAGTGTGACTCTCAAAAGAGCTGTCAAATATTTCTACATCATTAATGGACTGACCTTCATGGGATCCACTTCATCTCCATTTGCTTTTGCATTTTTTAAAACTAATTTATTCCCCTTCCCCTCTGACCCCAAATGAAACCTCCTAAAATGTATCCTTGAGATATATATATATACATATAAACTGTTTGGATCCTGTGATTAACTTCCAACTGTAACACAATCCCTAAATGTGTTGCTCTCTGTTTAATGATTTACGATAGTTTATACTTGGTATTAATCCAGGAATGAGTTAATACGTTGTTTTGATTGCACAGCATCTCCCAGTAAAACTGGATATCTTCAAAATACTGAATAAAAAGACAAAGAGCTGCTGATTCATAAAGCACAGCTCAGTTACAGAATGAGTTAATTTGCCTGGCCAAAAATGGGACAATTGTACAGCCAGCCAGTACGTAAATGATGAGCAATGTGTGCTGTTTTGATGAGTGTGGGGTGGGTGGGGGGAGGTGAAACAGATTTCTCTTCAGGTGTCCTAAATTATCTCATTGATATGACTTGCAAATGGTTAGGATTCTTGTGGTATAGTGGAAGTGTTCCTGCCTCTGAGCTAGGTTTGAGTCCCACCTGCTCCAGAGTTCATAGAGTCATGCAGCATGGAGACAGACTCTCTGGTCCAACCAGTCAATGCCTATCATAATCCCAAACTAAACTCGTCCCACCTGCTCCTGATCCATATCCCTTCAGATCTTTCCCATTCATGTAATGTGTAAGAACGTCTCCGAGCAGGGTAATTATAAATATTGACTCCCAAATTGTTGGGCTTGTTAGTTCCAATGATGCAACTCTTTCTTTTGAAGGTACTGAGTTTTGCCAGAACCTATTTTGGAAAAGTGGCCATGTCAGAAACAGAATTCGCATTCCAAAGACTAGGGCTTATGCAGTACTGTTTTCCTTTAGTCCATTAACATGTTTTGTTGTAGCTACTATAAAACTATACAGAACCAATAGAAGAGGCATTATGGTTTAAGCATTTGTAGCTATCTATGGGGAACCACACCGAGGCAGTTTTAAAACCTGTGTGTGTTTTTCTGTATCCTGTAGCTCATTGAGTACTGCTGCGAACCACTTTTCATTTGCACACGTTGTTTTGATTGCACAGCATCTCCCAGTAAAACTGGATATCTTCAAAATACTGAATAAAAAGACAAAGAGCTGGTGATTCATAAAGCACAGCTCAGTTACAGAATCCTCCTGTTCAATAAGAAAATGGAAACTAAATCCTGATCAGTTATTGACTTTGGTCCAGAAATATCATTCTGCTCAACCAAGGTCTAGACCCTATTTTGTTTGAAAGTTAGCATTCAGCTCTGCTGTAAACCTAATACTGTCTCCAGGGTTGACTCTGAGCTTGGTTTGCAAGTGGATGTTACTGTGAGTGAGAGGCTCAAATGGAGTGGGAGTGGGGGTAGGGATGTTACTCACAACAAACAGGATCATAAAGATCAGGAGAGAAGAGGGGGTAAACCAGGAAGAAGTGGCCAGGGGAGACTGAACTTAGGCTTTAAAAAAGGAGGGAAAACTAACAGGGAAGGGGGGGGGGGGCGGTGTGGATTTCAGTTATGGAAATAGTGAGCTGAAATAAAATGATGTAGAAGACAATGCAGTGATTCTAACGCAGTGACAACGCATAACAGGGTGTGTGAGCTGAGATACTTACAGGTGAAAAGGAGTAAGAGAAGAAAGTTCAGAGGAGCTTTTGATAAAATAGATCAAACATGTTTGTGATAGAAAGTTGGCAGAATATTTAATTAAGTTTATTTATCTGGTCACGTTGTTGGGGAGTTGGTTTGTGGATCTCTGCATTTTAAAAACAAACCACTTTTCATTTCAGTTGTAATTAGTAGCCACATATTGATTTATGCCTGTGCCTCCAATTAGTAAGTGTGTTCAGCTGAGCTGCTACATGAACAGGAGAAAACTAATTTGTCAACACATGATATATTCCAGTAGCTGGCGTATGGGGCAAGAGTTTTCTATTCATGACCTTAGGGAATGGTGTTATTTGAATTTTCAGCAGAGAAACGTGCAGCGTGTTAGTTATTTTGTCTATGAAACTCCATGGATCGGTTTTTACAACCCCAGTAACAGGTCCATAAAATATATGTCCAAAATTTACCACCCAACATTACTACTGCCACTGTTTTATCCGCAACAGCAGGAGCGTCAGGGGGCCATCTATATCAGACCAATTAAGATCTTTGAAATTGTTAATTAATGGTCTTCATTACTCTGTCCTACCATTAGAGGGATTGTTCTACTGTTGGGAGATGTCCATGCCAAGCGTCCAGCCCAGTAGCTGTCATTGTGTTGGCTAGTGGCAGGTTACATCAGCCATGCCTCATGAACAGGTCTCTGGGCCTATCCATGAGTCTTTCCTCAGATCAAATAACCCATGGGGTGGGGAGTAGGGGTTGCAATCCAGGTGCTCCCTTAGATCTATCTCCATGCAACATTGTCAACATGAAAGGTATAATGTGAATGTAACTCAATGTCATCCAATGCCTATGGCTATATCTCAACTGGTGTTAGAGTCTGTTCTATTTCTTTTGCAGGCCCAATCCCAGCTATAGAGTCGATGCTGACAAAGGCTTTAACTTCTCTGTTCCTGATGATGCTTTTGTCTGTCAAAAGAAGAACCACTTCCAGGTCACAGTTTATGTTGGCATGATGGGTGATCCAAAATACGTGAAAACCCCTGAGGGGCTCAAACCAATTGATTGTTTCTTCCTGAAGTTACACGGTGTAAAGGTGAGAGATACCTATTGGTGGGGAGTTGTGGGAGCACGAGGTTTGTTAGTCAAATTTGGTCCTTGGAGGCATTTACTTCCATTTACCAATCTTCACACACAAGTCAACATATTTTCCTGTGAGTGCCTGTCTATGTAACACCTGTCTACAAGTTGTTGTGATCTTAGTTAGGAACAACAATATTATCATTTGTTTGGATCCAGGTCCAAATTTATTGTCTGCCCCTCCCCCACCACTTGCCTCCCAGCAGTCAATGAGCACTAATAGCTTGCCCAGTAAATTCAACAAAACCTGATCATGAAAGTGGTACTGGCCTTTGATTAAGGCCTCTAGAGACCGTTTCGTTTACCATGTTTCCTTTCCCCTCAACTTGCTTCTTTTTGTTCTTGGAAGAACATCCTACAGTGTCAGTCTGATATTTTACTACTCCCCATGCAGCCATCCCGTGGTTTCCTTTCTTTCAGAAATCTTAGGGTGTGGGCATCATTAGCCAGGCCTACATTTCTTACTCCTTCCTAAGGAGCTGTGAAGGTGATTGAAGTGAATCACCTTCATAGAATCATAGAATCCCTACAGGGTGGAAACAGGCCATTTGGCCCAACAAGTCCACACCAGCCCTCTGACAGTAACCCACCCAGACCCATTCCATTACTCTACATTTACCCCTGACTAGTGTACCAACCTACACATCCCTGAACACTATGGGCAATTTAGCATGGCCAGTTCACCTAACCTGCACATCCTTGGATGGCAGGAGGAAACTGGAGCACCGGAAGAAACCCACACAGACACGGGGAGAATGTGCAAATTCCACACAGTCACCCGAGGCTGGAATTGAACCTGGGTCCCTGCTGCTGTGAGGCAGCAGTGCTAACCACTGAGCCACTGTGCCGCCCCAAGTTAAATTGTCTCATTTAGTGTTCATAGAATCCCTACAGTGTGGAAATGGGCCATTTGGACCAACAATTCCACCCCAATAAGTAACCCTCCCAGACCCATTCCCCTACCCTATTACTCTACATTTACCCCTGACTAATGCACCTAACCTACACATCCCTGAACACTATGGGCAATTTATCATGGCCAATTCACCCTAATGTGCACATCTTTGGACTGTGGGAGGAAACTGGAGCACCCAGAGGAAACCCACACAGACACGGAGAGAATGCACAAGCTCCATACAGACAGTCACCTGAGGCTGGAACCAAACCTGGGTCCCTGGTGCTGTGATGCAGCAGTGCTGTGTGGTGAAGCCATGTCCACAGTGCTGTTTGTGTGGCAGATCCAGGATTATTGAACAATGGAGTTGGAGGAACAGTGATATATTTCCAAGTCAGATCGTTGTGTAATGTGGAGGAGGCTCAGAGGCAATGGTGTTCTCAAGTACCTCCACGTCCTGCTGGGAGGTAATATGGGTAGGTTTGGTAGGTGCTGTCAAAGAAGAATTGGAGCATTCCTGCAATGTCCCCTAAACTTAATTTTGTCTCAATATATTGTTGGTGGATGGAGTGAATGTTTAAGGAAGGAGATGGGAGAAGTAGTGAGATTGTGAGTTAGTTGCTGAGCTGTTTACTATAAATTCATTCAATGTAGAAGGAAACTTACTGCTGCTTAGTTTTGGACAGGTTTTAACTCATGTTACCTTGTAATCAAAGCAAGTGTGCTGTTAACTTAATGTCCCTTGCAGGCTATTTTAATTGGTTCTCTTGAAAATTGGAGGGTTGGAAATTAAATAAACAAAGAACCACTTTGAAGAGTCTCATCAGATTGGAAATGTTGCCCATTGAGGTGGCAGGAGACTGTCACGTTAAAGTCTTTTTAACTTCCTTTCCTATGTTATCTTGTGGAATAAGTCAGTCTGGTTGGGAAACGAATCGTTTCACATATCAGTAAATGTGGAAAGAGCTGGCATGTATATCTGATTGCTGATTGTTAAACAATCTTTTTTGGTAGTTGGAAGCAATGAACCAGAGCATCAATATTGAGCAATCACAGTCTGATCGCAGCAAACGGCCATTCAACCCAGTCACGTAAGTACACAATATAAATTGTGCATTTTAGGAACTGGAACAGCTCTCCCTATCCACGGAATGTCACTTGTAATTGTCCAAGGTTGGCTCAGTCAAGAGCACTCCAAAGACTTTGGGTTTAAGTCCATTTCTAGATCTTGAACAGACACAAGTGAAAAATTGAATGCCACTTTGTATAGTCTTCCAGATGAAATGACTGTGAATCAAAATTTGCTAAATATAACATGACTTTATCTGAGCAACAGTAGCGAATTCTCCTACCTTTTTTTGGACAAGATTACTCCTTTAAAAATACAACTAAGATATCAATTACCAGTCTTATTGATGCTGTGAAATATTGCTGTGCATAAGATGGTTAACATCTCTCCCACACATAATTGTCATTATTCTTCAAAAGAATGTAAGAGTTTTGAAGTATGTAGAAGATCTGCTTTAAAAGACCTAAATCTTTCTTTTAGCTGATAGTATGTTATCAACAGTTTAGTCCTCAAAATAAATAATATGTCATAGCTTCTTCTGTCAGCTACTTGCTATGCACTGACCAGCACTGGCTAGTCTGTCTCATGTTCTGGTCTTATAAAATGAGGAGATGGTAAAACCTCAAACCCCTCAGTGTACTTAATTTCTTTACATTGTGTTAGGAGGTACAAGTAATATCTCGAAATGCGTCTAATAGCTACAAAGCGTACATGTCATGTGGAAAGTTATTTAGTTTATTCAGCACTGAGTTTCTACTTGTATATTGTATATTGTGAAATGTTTTCTTGCTTTCAGTTGAAAAATTGTACAGAAAGGTACAGACCAAAAGTGAACATTAAATTTTAATGATTATTGAAAAATGTTCTAGTTGTCAGTGAAACTAGATAGGAGTGAGAGCTGTGTGTGAATTTGGGAGACACTTAGGGATGCTAATAGATGTTTATGGATTTTGGGAAATATTGACAGTTTGTAATAATTTGGGATGTTGTAGGATAACAAGAGATGGTGGATTTTGAGAGATTCTAAGAGTTATGGAAACATGATGACGGTATTAATACGTACAAGGGACATTGAGCGATATAGCATACTGATGGATTTTTTTCGTTCTATAGGATTAACATCCCCTCTGATCAGGTCACAAAGGTGACGGTTGGAAGGTTACACTTCAGTGAAACAACAGCGAACAACATGAGGAAAAAAGGCAAACCCAATCCAGACCAGAGGTGAGTACCATTACGAGTGTCATTGTGTCTTGCAAGACAGCTAAGATTCCATTTCTACTGATGTGGCCTGGCTTAAATTACTGTAGGCTAGGAAGATGCTCATGAAGCATCAAAAGAGGGAAATGTAACAGAAAGATCAAGCTAAAATCAAGTATAGAAGAAATGAGTCAAACATTCCTCTTGAGTGAAGTTCAAGCTCAGTAAAAGATGAAAGTTCAGTAAATTTGACTAAATTGGCAGCATTTCCTCAGGATTTGTGTTCTATGTTTCATGAAAATTAAAGTTTAAATGGCAGACATCTTTGTCAAAGTCCGTGTGGTCAATTTTCAATGTCTCTGCTGTATGGAAATTGGATTCAAATCACTTTGAAACTTATGCTGCTGATGTTGGAGACCCGCTCCCAGCGCCAACCTGATGTGGATCAGAGGAAATTGGCACATTGCCAAGCAGATTGGGATCCTGTGACAAATTGATTGGATGCTGGTGTAATTTTCATGGTTTAATAGGCAAACTGAAGGTGATAACTCATTCTGGGCTTTAGGCTTCCTGAGTACAGCTGTATCTTCACCCAGAAAAGAAACTGTAAAACATATGAATGACACATAATAGGTCAACTTGTCTTATGTTCTTCAAAATGAAAGGTCAGTACATTAATTTCAAAGTATCACTGATTTTCATTAGTCTTTGCCTCTGGGCAATATTTTCATTAAGTGCTTTGGAACCTAGAAAGGATGTGAAAGCATTATTAGAATTTCATATGCCAACTGGCAGAATGTACACTCCATTTCCTCCACTCCTTCCTTTGCTACTGAATCTAAGGCTGAAACCACAATGTTACATTTTCAATGTAACCTTTATGAGGATAAAATAAACAAATTCTAACCCATACCTAGATCCCTCATGGGTCCTTCCTTGTTCCTTGCATTTTTCAGCTTGGGTCTGCTGCCCCATTCCAATCTGTGATCCCTGGACCAATGCTTACAGCACAACAGTCCAAAGCAAGGAAAGCGCCCAGGTCCACGCCCCCCTACAACCCACCCTCCCATCCTGGTACCTTCCCCTGCCACCGCACCTCCTCCCTCACCCCATCCAAGGCCCTAAAGGAGCCTTCCACATCCATCAAAGTTTTACCTGCACATTCACCAATATCATTTATTGTATCCGTTGCTCCCGATGCGGTCTCCTCTACATTGGGGAGACGGACGCCTCCTAGCAGAGCGCTTTAGGGAACATCTCCAGGACACCCGCACCAATCAACCACATCGCCTCGTGGCCCAACATTTCAACTCCCCCTCCCACTCTGCCGAGGACATGGAGGTCCTTGGCCTCCTTCACCGCCGCTCCCTCATCACCAGACGCCTGGAGGAAGAACGCCTCATCTTCCGCCTCGGAACACTTCAACCCCAGGGCATCAATGTGGACTTCAACAGTTTCCTCATTTCCCCTTTCCCCACCTCACCCCAGTTCCAAACTTCCAGCTCAGCACTGTCCCCATGACTTGTCCTACCTGCCTATCTCCTTTTCCACCTATCCACTCCACCCTCCTTCCCTGACCTATCACCTTCATCCCCTCCCCCACTCACCTATTGTACTCTATGCTACTTTCTCCCCACCCCCACCCTCCTCTCACTTATCTCTCCACCCTTCAGGCTCTCTGACTTTATTCCTGATGAAGGGCTTTTGCCCGAAACCTTGATTTTACTGCTCCTCGGAAGCTGCCTGAAATGCTGTGCTCTTCCAGCACCACTAATCCAGAATCATACAAATTCAGGCTTCTTGGATAGTTGACCTAATAACTCCATTCACCAATGACCCAACATCTGCTGGGAATGAAGATTGGCATCCATCACATGTTTGACTGCAGCCATTGTTGTTTTAATATGTTTGTAGATAAACATACCAAAAAATAGGATAAACCTCTTTTCTGGGAGTCTCATGTTGACTAATAAAAAGGAACTAATTCTTATAATAGAATTACAATGAAAGGTATTAGCTAGCTGCAGGTTGTTTAACTGAGAAATAGTGCCATGAAATTAAATAAAGTACTGTTCTAAATATACTGTCATATTTAAAGATATTCATACAGATATTAGTTAAGAGTGTTTTCTTATGCTCTCACTCTACCTCACCCTTTTTTCACTCTTCCACCTTCCATATCACTCTTTTTCTATCACTTTCTCTCTCTTCTTTTTACCTCAATCCATTCATCTCTAACCCTCATTTCTCTCCCTGCTGTATTTCCATTTTTCTCTCTTCATTCTCCACCTTCTTTATCTTATCTTGCTGTCCTTTTCTGACCACACCTATCTCTTATTCCCCCCTCCCATTCTTTTTCTCATCCATCTTGTCCTCCTCTTGATCCCTTCGTCTATCGCAGGTACTTCATGCTGGTAGTAGCCCTTCAGGTCCAGGCTCAGAATCAGAATCATCTTGTGGCAGCTCAGATTTCTGAAAGAATCATTGTGCGGGTAAGGCTATTTCTTATTTACACATGTACTGTGTATGTGATCTGATAGTACTTTGTGCCAAGTTATCATCTTTAGCTATTTTTGGAATACCACATGACTTGGGGCCACAGTTGTCATTATACCTGTGAATGTGTTGTTTGTGCAGCTAATGCAGTATTTTGCTATTAGTCTGTGATTGTTGCTTGGTAAATGGTGATTATATTTGTATGTCATGTCAGCATATATATGGAACTCGAGGATATGTCCAGTAGAATACAAATACCTGCTGATATCTACGAGAAATTATGGGATGACAGGGATATCAAAAATAGATTGCTACACTGTAGGTGATTGGGATATCATTAACAGGATTTGACATCCTGTAACCATTTGGTTTTCTACTGATCCGATTACTACAGCATTACTAGTTCAATACTTCATCTGAATGTCAATTTTGTATCTGAGTGTCAAGATTGTGGAGAGAGGTTATTTGCAGACTATTTTATTGCACAAGATATCTCAACTCCAGCTATTCTGTTCACATCTGATTTCCACTTGGAGGTATTTCACAAAAGGAGTCTTCAGATATCCATTCAAAATGGACCAGGGCAGACTTTCCCCACTCCACTGGGTGGCACGATGGCACAATGGTTAGCACTGCTGCCTCACAGTGCCAGGGTCCCAGGTTCGATTCCAGCCTCGGGTGGCTGTCTATGTGGAGTTTGCACATTTTCCTTGTCTCTTCGTGGGTTTCCTCCGGGTGCTCCGGTTTCCTCCCACAGTCCAAAGATGTGCAGATTAGGTGAATTGGCCATGCTAAATTGCCCATTGCGTTAGGTACATTAGTCAGAGGGAAATGGGTCTGGGTGCGTTACTCTTCGGAGGATCGGTGTGGACTGGTTGGGCTGAAGGGCCTGTTTCCACGCTGTAGGGAATCTAATCTAAAATAAATGCGCAGATTGAGGACAACCACTGTTACTGTTGCCATGTCTGGGCTCAATTATGTCAGCACAATGTGGTTGGAATCTGTGATCTTGCAAGTCTGCCCTACTCAGTGCTACAGCAAGGGGTGTTTAATACACTGGGTCAACCAGTGAAGATCACACATACAATTTCAGCCTTTGTTTCTATATGTAGAACCTGACCGTGAAAGGAGCAATAAATCCCTTTTATAACAAATACACTCTTGGTGCCTGCTGTGCAGTTTCTCTTGTTTAATATCTGTGTTTATCTGAGACCTATTTAAATCACTATTGCTTTCTCCATTAATAACACAAAGTGGTACTGCTCCCAATATAACTACTTAAACATGTATACACCTATCCAACTACTGAGGATAGTGCGCAGCTAGTATTGAAACGTCAAGCAGCATCACACAGGAGTGGATAGTTTCTTTTGATCAAATATGTAGACTCTGATACCAAGGTACACATAAACCCTCTCTAAAAGATGGGAGTGAATTAATTTGTTGCTTTTTGCCCAGTATTTAATCCATTCAGGGATGCAACAGTGAGTCACCCACAAATTATGCATTATGACTCAGGAATGAACGATCAATTTTTACAGATCTTGCCATTCTAGCCATTATGCTGTCAGTAACCAGGAATATTTAGATGATGCATAAGATGTAGTCACTTGATTGTGTACAGTTTTCATAAAGGCCTAATGGGTAACTCCAACACAAAGTAGAAGACACTTAGCCTTGCAGTGTTTATGGAGTTTTTAGTGCTCTTCATCTCCGAGGTTATGGAGTTTGATGTTGATGGCTCACCAAAATGATTTCTTTGGAGACCACTATGGTCCAGTGGGTGTAGAGGTGGTGGGAATGGAGGACTGTAGTGGGGTCATGGAATTACCTAGAATGGAATCAAATGCTACCAGTGAAGTTTATGTAATTGGCGCACATTTTCCCCCCATCTTTTAATACTATATGTTGAAGGCAGTTGGAATTTACAAAGTGGCTGTGAATGGGGTGAAAATAATTCATTCACGTATGCAAAACATATTACCTAAAAACAGAGTGAGATATCATTACTATTCAATTGTTCAATTATTGATGCAAATACATTGAAAAAGATCAGCTGAAAGATAAAATAAATGTGGAAAAATAACTGAAAATCAAAGAAAAAAGGGTTTGTTATATAAAAGATTCTTACAAGTGTTCTTTATCACGAAGAATGGATTATAACTGATAACAATTGGTCATTATTAAGTTACTGGATAATTACCAGCATTGAATAGTTACTGATAATGGACAATTAATACCAACAAATTGTTATTAAGTAGAGCTATTTTAAAATGTTAGTAAGATTGGGTAACGTGGAAGAGTTACAAACAATTTATCCCCAGAAATTGGTGGTTATTAACAACAGGTACTTTTACTAACAATTATAATGAACAATGGGATCATCAGGTAATGCAGTATAATTAATGATATGTGCAACTATGACCAGCAATGGTTGGGGTTGCAGATAATGGGTTGATAGTAAGGGATAGTTCCCAGTCCTGGATTCTTATTGACTATGTATAGCATAACATCTCCAGCTGTCTCTGATTCCTCTGTTCTTCATTCACAGAACACGGCACAGGTGAGACATTTTAATGCTAAAACACTCACACAGGAGACTATTTCAGAGCGTAGGTACAGTGGAGCCCTTTATTATCAGTAACTAAAGAGAACTGTACAGAGGAGGTAAGTTTCAGAACTGAAGGGGACAAAATTATTGCTTAACAGGTGAGAAAAACAGGCAGGTTTCTGTGCCTGTGAGAGACTGGGTGAAAAGATCAGAACGTAGAGGGCATTACAGCAACATGACTAACAGAGTGGCTGAAAGCAAAAATGTCTGGTTCAATAAACCTGTCATAATACGGCAGTGATGGTTTCGTGTTCTGGAACAATTTATATATGATGGAATATAGATGTATGATAATAAACAGGCTCCACTGTATCGGTTAACATTGCACTGAAGGCATTTTGTTCAAACTTACTATATAGCCCCTATGATAGGCTGACAATGCACTCCTTTCTGGTAACATATCCTGTGTATTCTTTTGATGCATCACCTTAACATTATTTATTCAATAAAACCTGATCCCTTTCTGGCACCTAATATTGTGTTGTGAATCTGGCAACATGCATACCATAGTAGAAGCATCACAACTTGAGAGAGCAGGACAAATAGCACTGGTAATGAAACCAGTATTCACTGGTCTGATATAAGGAGTGTATATCTTCGAATCAGAGGCTTTTCTGTGTAACAGAATGACAGTAGTATAAAACTTCAGTGGGCTTTAATTAATTTAACTGTACTGATTACAAAAGGATCTTTATCAATTGGGCCAATGGGCCAAGGAGTGGCAGATAGAATTTAATTTTAATAAATGCGAGGTATTGCATTTTGGTAAAACAAAAAAGAGCAGGATTTACACAGTTAATGATAGGGCCCTGGGTAATGTTGTCAAACAGAGAGACCTAGGGGTTCAGGTACATCATTCTTTGAAAGTTGTCTCACAGGTAGACAGGGTGGTTAAGAAGGTATTTAGTACCCTTGCCTTCATTTCTCAGACCATTGAGTACAGGAGTTGGGATGTCATGGTGAGGTTGTAAAGTACATTGGTGATGCCTTGTTTGGAGTACTGTGTACAGTTCTGGTTGCCCTGCTATAAGAAGGAAATTATTAAATAGGAGAGGGTTTAAGAGAGGATTCACCAGGATGTTGCTGGAACTAGGGGGGTTGAGTTATAAGGAGAGGCTGGGACTTCTTTTACTGGAGCATAGGAAGTTGGGGGTTGACCTTACAGCAGTTTATAAAATCATGAGGGCAGAGATAAGGTTACTAGCAAAGGCCTGTTCCCTAGGGTAGGGGAGTTCAAAATTAGGGCGCACATTTTTAAGATGAGAGGAGAAAGATTTAGAAGGGACCAGAGGGGCAATATTTCACACAGAGAGAAGATAATGTATGAAATAAACTGCCAGAGGAAGTGGTAGATGCAGGTACAGTTACAACCTTTATAAGATATTTGGACAGGTATATGAATAGGAAAGGTTCAGAGGGATATGGGTCAAATACAGGTAAATAGGACTAGTTTAGTTTGGGAATCTTGATCAGCATGGAGGAGTTGGACCAAAGGGTCTGTTTCCGTGCTGTATGACTCTAAACATTCTTTTTTGATGTCTTCCTGTCATTCCCCATCTCCATTTCTTTTCATCGTGTCTCTTGACCCTCATTGCCTACTCCTTATCCAGTTCTGGTGTCTCTCTCTCTCTCAACAAACTTTGACTTTTTTTCTCTTCATTCTCATCTCTTACTTCACTCTCTCTCATCACTTTTTTAACAGTCCTTCCCACCCCTCTCCATCTGTCCTGTCTCTCTTTCTCCACTCTCTCGCATTTTATTCTTCTTTTACCTATCTTTTCTTTTATCTTTTTTGCTTTCCCTCTCTCTTTCTCATGCTTTCACTCTATCTGAC
>NC_057725.1:49214339-49300253 GCF_004010195.1 Chiloscyllium plagiosum | reverse complement strand
CTCTCTCTTTCTCCCTCCTTCTCAACTTTTTTTTTTTTACATGGTTTTCCATGTTGCTCCCTCTTTTGCTCCAGTTTCCTCTCTTTTCATGTGACTTTCACTCTCAAGGCTTTCTGTCTCCATCTGTCCATTTCTGCATCTCTCTTCCAATCTTACTCTTTCTACTTTCTTGGATTTTATCTCTCCCTGTCCATCCCCTCATTACTTCTTTTTCTGTGTATTGGTGTGACAGAATGTATTTTATGCTCTCAATCTGTATGACCAGTGATTTTGCTAACATTTCACCATGGCATTGCATGAGTCCTTCAATATCTTACCTATCCTGCCCAAAATTGCTGTGAAGAAGCCATATCAATTGATCTAATCTAAATTAGTCTGATTTCCTTTGGCTGCACAATGTTATTAGACTATGAGGGATCTAGAATTAAAATACCTGAGGTCTGAAATGGTCTAGCACACTGGCTGTTGGTATTATTGTACTTGGCTTCTTCCACCTGTCTCATGTCTCTGTGTGTAGTCACAGACACAGCAATGCCTTTTTTTTTAATTGAATGTGATTTGAAACCAAGGATTTGAAGGAATTTGTAGGGCTCCCGTACACCATTAGCCTCTCAGGTGGCTGATTGCACTGTGCAGTGTGCAGTGACCCCAAAACACCACAGAGCTCTTTGGCTGTGGTTAGTTGCCTTATCTGATTTGCAGCTGTATGGGTGGAAAGTGCAGAGGGAAATGGAGCAGAAACAGGACTGGCTCAGCTGAGATGCCTGTCAAAGTTGATCACTTTGTTGACTCTAACGACCTAAGCTCAAACCACAAAAGCAGCCATGTTTGGGTTACATGCCAGAGAACAAATACATCCATGGACTGTATCTAGCCAATTGTTTTTGAGCAAGGTTTTCCGGTTCCACTGTTGATACATTCAGTTGCATGGACACAGTAGAGGGAGGAAGATCATGTCCAAAGGGTTTCTTGCCAGGGAACCTCCCTGATTTTCTTGTTGTGCGATTTTAAGAGATGTAGAATTTGGTGAGTTCTCTAATACCTGTGAGGTATTTCTTCCCACCAGACTTTCTTCCCTATGTTGTATCCAGGTGTTCTGGTGCAAGTACAGGGAAATCTGCCCAATTGACATCAGGAACAGAAATGAGAAAAGAACGGAAAGATGAAGCTAAGAGACTTCAATTCTAGAGACATAAACACAATTCAAGTAAGGAGCTTCATAAGTGGGAAAAGATTACATTGTACCATTGCCAATGGAATGACAGATTGTACAGTAGCCGAGTCTCTTGAATCAGATCCAGCGCAAATAGATTGATGGAATGGTAACAGCCAGAAGTCAGTCCTTAAAAAACCCTAAACAATATATAAACACTCATGTGGTTTGGCTTTTTTTTAAGTCACAGGCAAATTATAGCTGTTAATAATTACCAGCTGCCTGAGGGGGAGGAAAGCCCTTTCACTCTTGAAACAGAGCAAGGTCGGTCTCCTGTCAACAGAATTGGACTAAAGCTACTGTGCAGCTTTCCTATCCACACTTTCAAAATTGCATAGGAAATCTCTCTCTATCTACATTTCCTGAACAGGCCCCCCCATGTTTGGAAAAGGAAATGAAGTTTATATAAATGTTTGGAAAGCGCAAGACAGTAGCAGTAGAACTTGGCTCTCTCCTGCTAAAAAGATCTTTCTCTTGCAATTCAGATCTGTCTGATTCTCGCAATGGGACTTGGCTCTTTTCTGTAACACAGGAGAACTTTTCTCCCTCCTGTAGTTTAGATCTATCACTCAAACCTTTAGAGGTTCAGGTCCAGTTTAGCCTTGGCAAAAGATCATACACTTAAGCAATATACTTAAAGTTTATGTCATTACTTCTCTCATCTTTATAATCCCAATCTTCTTTTTTGATAATTTTTGACTGTTGCTTACAGTTTGTATGATGAATGCCGCTCTGACTTTCTGCTCTTCTTCAAATAAAATATTTTCTTTCTCTCACAGTGTTTTGGTATTAAGGTTCATCACATTGTCACCAATCCCAGTGCACCCTTCAGAACCTTAAGATGATATCATTCCTCATGTCCCTCTTCCCTTCCTCCTACAGTCTACAGACCAATAAATCCAATTCTTCTGTCACTTCTGATCCCAATTTTCCTCGTTACTTTTACTCTTTGAAAACCTGGTAACTTCTTGCTATGCTTTTTCAACCGATTTTCTCAACAATAATTTAAGAAAATTGCATAGTATGGAAGGCATTCCGACCTGGATTATCATTACTTTTGCCTCATTTGCACTCTTCTTGCCTGGAGAGAACAAATAAATGTTCAAGCTTGTTAATCACTTGACATAATGAGAGGGAGAATTTAAAAAGCCCACAGTTGGCATTAATGCAGTTCTTCTCACTTCATGTTATGTTTTTGCCATACATTGACATGCCAACTACATTGACTACCATTGATTAATGCCCTATCTAGAATTACTGTAAAATGTTCCAGTTCCTTAATATGCCACTTGGTTGTAGAGTCATAGAGTCACAGAGATGTACAGCATGGAAGCAGACCCTTTGGTCCAACTCGTCCAAGCCAACCAGATATCCAAACCCAATCTAGTCCCACTTGCCAACACCCGGCCCATATCCCTCCAAACCCTTCCTATTCATATACCCATCCAGATGCCTTTTAAATGTTGCAATTGTACTAGCCTCCACCACTTCCTCTGGCAGCTCATTCCATAAACATACCATTCTCTGTGTGAAAACGTTGTCCCTTAATACTTGCTTCCAGGAGAGTGGCCATTTGTACATTTGTGTTGAAAGCAACCATTTTGTCAGCACTCTCTCATTTGTAATGGGAAGCCTTGGATTGTTTTTTGAGACATAAGAGCTATTATTTGCAGGTGATAATACCTGAGCATTTTCCAGGTTTGGAGCTGAAACTGTTGACGTTCATTCATGGAACACTAATTGAACATGTCAAATACATAGACTGATCTGGGATAACCCTTGAGTAAAGTTGTACAAAGGTTTCCAAGATAGCTACACACAGCATTGTGTTGTTTTACCAAGCGGTCTAAAGAATAAAAGCCACTCTAGATAATAGGTTAACTCTAAACTGGTGTGGTCATTGCATTTTTTTTTCACTCACCAGTCTTTTTGTGGTAGTTGATTTTCCACCATACAGTCATAGAGATAAACAACATGGAAACTGACCCCCATCAGTCCAACTTGTCCATGCCAACCAAGTATTCTAACCTAATCTAGTCCTATTTGCCAGCATTTGGCCTATATCCCTCTAAACCCTTCCTATTCACATTTCCATCCAGATACCTTTTAAATGTTATAATTGTACCAGCCTTTTAAATGTTGTAATTGTATCAGCCTCCACCACTTCCTCTGGCAGCTCATTCCATAAACGTACCACCCTCTGTGTGGAAAAGTTGCCCCTTAGGTCCCTTTTAAATCTTTCCCCTGTCAAGTTAAATCTATGCCCTCATTATCTTTTCATCTCTTCCCAGTGCCCTTGGACAGTTCTTTATGTATCTAATATTTGCATTGACTATAGCCTCCCTGATCTCCCTCAAGGAAGGTGAAAGCGCACAGCCTTCTGTCTAACCAGACCTCTGTCTCCCAAATCTAACTAACGTCCTAGTTATGCCTGACCTTTTTTAATCTTTCAATTCTGTAGCTACAGATGATTTTCCACACTCCACATATGGGCTTCCAGCCTGTGGTCTCTCTGATGCATGGACATTGCCTCAAATACTAAAGCTCAGTTGACTTAGAAATCCCATCAGGGTCAGCAATAATGGGTGAAAATATTTCACATTCTGCCTCCAGGCCAAGGGGATTGTGCCTGATAGGAAAACTATTCTCTATGCACTGCAAAAGAAAGTCAAACCTAGACCTTTCACTGCTGGCAGCCCTTTTCAAAGCAGTAAATTAAAAGTCTGCCCAAATCAGCTGCTGTTTTCTTGGATGGAGAAAGTGGCTGAGAAAGTGTCATCTCAAACATGAGTTGGTTGTAGGGCCAATCTGCACCCCAGCTCTCAACTTCCAGGATGTTGTTTCTAAAGGATGACCAGGTGAATAGTAATGTTCTATGCCCAGTAAATCAGAGCTGCATAGTATGTTGAATATTTCAATCACTGTTTGACCATTTCTGGTCATTTTAATTCTGTGCTATTTTATTCTTTGCCCAATTTCTTTCCCGTTAAATTTAATGGAAAACATTTCTAACATTCCAGTCTAACCAACTGCGTTGGATAGAAACCAAACTTGGTTGGAGGTAGAAACCTAGTTTTCAACCAGGGGTCAAAATATTATTTTCCATTTTGCAGGCTCCTTGAGATTTTTGATTTTTGGTGTTGACTTTTTCATTCTTATTAATTCATTTGTCAGTTAATGTCATCACATGGTAACAATGCCTTCTATATTTGTCGTGTGGTATTTGGGCTGTCACAGAAACAAAATTAGAATGTTTCTTCAATTGTCAGTTCTCTAATAAAATTAAAGCACCATGCACAAGGAAAGCACTAATTTTTAAGACACCACAGTATACAAATTGGCACAAGACAACAGGTGTAAGTTAACAAAATGTTCCTTTTCAAAATTAACTGACAAACACTTCTACACCCAGGAAGCTATCACCCTAACCCAACTTCTGCATCTAGTGAGGACACAGCTAATTCATCTCCATTTCATCAGCACAAAACTAGAACATTTTAACCAGGGAGTTACATCTCTTCTTATTGCATCTCTGATTGTAATCTTAACTTGAAATTTAATAATTGACAGTATTCATGACAGAAGGATTCACTACAGTTTTTTTTTTTCACAGTTATCATAGCTCCTGAAGTTACACAGCCTTAAACGAGAGGTTCCACATTCACTTGCAAGGAATTCATTATCTTCATGATTTAAAGATTTCTTGGGTCCCAGTTAGCTTGCTATTTCTTTGTTCTCAGTTTTAAAACTGTTCTCTTTCCTGTGAAGATTCCTGTCCCCGTCTCCCACCCACATGCACAAATTGCAGCACCTTTTTCCACTTCACTCTACCTCAACCACGGCCATTCTTGTTCCCAAAACCTCTTGCATATTCCATTTACCTCATGCCCTGTTGCAGCATCCTTCTACCCTACATCCCTCTTGCAATACCTTTTTTGACTGCAGCTTTCTTGCAGAGCTCTTGTTCTCAAATCCTTTTTGTAATCTCCCTCAGCTTCCACGTCCCTCTTCCAGCCATATGTCACCCTCACTCTGCTTGCAGCTTCCTGGAGTAATCTCTTCCCCTCCATCCCCTGCCCTCCACATACAGTCACCCCTGACCTAATGGGAGAAACTCCTGAATCTGGTAAAAGACCCTGCATTCCACCAGTCATGGTCCCCAACTCTCAGACACCTGCTCCTGGAGCTCAGCCTTTTCTCCCAACTCTCTGTGGCCTGCCCACTGCACCCCACAGCTGAAAATCAGCATGTCAACTCCCTGTCCCGCCCCCAATGTTTACCACCATCTGAGTATTATTTGCCACCCTTATATATAGGGATACATCCTGACAACTGCAGATGCAGCTCACTAAAGGCTATCACGAGTAAGTGTGAGAATACAGAGCAGCATGGATAGAGCCATGTTTATCACCTGCTGCTCCTAGCAGGAAGCGATATGTTGCTAGCATATTGTGTTCACTAATGGCAGCATGATTGATGCTTGAATTGGTCTTGAACGATTTTCCAAGATTCAGTTCACACATGCATTGCATTTCAAACCAGCATTGTCCAAATCAGGACCAACTTTGTTTTGCTGTTCCCCAGTCAGCAGGAAGAGGGCAAGCGTGGGAAGTGATGGAGGCCTGCAAGATCAGCTTGCTCAGGTCATGAGGGGTATGGGGACGATGTGGGGAGTAAGGCCCATTTTCCAACAGTGGGCATAATGTTCCAAAATCTCACCCCAACTACCATCTATCATTAAGATCTCCACTCCCTCTTTTCCCAGCTCCCCCCAAACCCTTTGTCACCCATTCAGTATCCATCACAAAACTCCCGCATTACAATCTCCATCTTGACTTCAGGACTTAGAATCTGGGAACTCCCAGGATCTGTTTGCTGCTACGTAGTGATTTGGGAAACCCTGCAATTCAACCCTGCCACCTGCTCCTTCACAGGGTGACAGTCAGTGAACCTGCAAATTGCTAGAAATCACTGATTTAATCTGAGTTTCTGCTTTTTTTGCCTTCTAGACTTGTAAAACCCTTGACACAATTTTGCCTTATTGCATTAGATGCATCTGTGGTTCTAATGGTTTAATGAGTCATAATTTATCCTGACAAAGCTCTTTGGGCAAGCAAACTGAGTTTGGTTTTGGAGAATGTCAAATTTCTCTATTTCACGTGAAGAGGGTCACAGATTATGATTAGATTTGATTAGATTAGATTACTTTCAGTGTGGAAACAGGCCCTTCGGCCCAACAAGTCCACACCGACCCTCCGAAGAGCAACCCACCCAGACCATTCCCCTACCTTTACCCCTTTACCTAACACTACAGGCAATTTTAGCATGGCCAATTCACCTAACCTGCACATTTTTGGATTTTGGGAGGAAACCGGAGCACCCAGAGGAAACCTATGCAGACACGGGGAGAATGTGCAAACTCCACACAGACAGTTGCCTGAGGTGGGAATTAAACCCAGGTCTCTGGCGCTGTGAGGCAGCAATGCTTCATTTAAAAAATTGTTTGATATTTCAGATTTTACTATGTTTGTAGACGCATGTCCTAATCTTTATTTCACTTCCTATAAAATTATAAAAAGTTTAATACTACAACCTACTTGTTGCTTCCTGGTTTTCTATCATTAGCATTTTTCAATATGATTGGCTGCTTGGTGATATCACTGTTGCTAAATGCCTGCTATCTCCTCTCGCTAGTGCCAGAATTAAATTAAGGTCTAGAATGGGGGAATCCATGCCACACTTAATGTCTCCAGTCATTCTTTGTCAAGCTCAACAGTGAATCCCATCATTTCACCAGCAACTCCACATGCATCCAGATTTTACAATCAACTTTACCAAACCCTCTGCAAACATTCCCTATCGTCCTTCCGCACCCATTCCACTACAAAATGATGCATCAGATAGAAGTCCCGAATCTAAATAGCTGCTTGAAACCAATGTTTAAATGGTTTCTCCTTGACCCATTGCTTTTCCCGACTTTACTTTCCCATTCAAAAGCCCTGAAAACACATGTTCTACACAGTGATATAATCTATCCTTCTTTCTATTTATCCTTACTACTTAATCCTGACTCTAATTGGATATTCATCTGTACTTTTTTTAATGTACCAGTATGGGAATTCATTGCATTGTTCAGAATGCTGCCACTTTCATAGTAAAACAAATTCAAAGAAATATTCTTTGCTGGGGAACGTAATAATTCTTCAACCATGTATAGACAGATCTGTAGATAAGCATCCACTGCCATGCCAGAGGTCTAACATAAACTCTTTATTAAGAAGTACATTTTAATAGTTTATTCATCAACTGATCTCCAAGCATTTTGAAGTCACATTTTGCATATGAAATGAGAAAATCACAATAGCACCATCCTAAACCTCTATTTCCCTGTTAATGCTGGAAAGAGTGACATCATTATAGCTAGCCTGTGCTATCCATTTATGCTCGTAAATCCTTCTGGAGAGCTGCATAAAGATGCAGATTTATAGACTTTTTCCTGAGTTGTGGGTCTGGAGAGTTTCTTAGCACAGATATAGAGTTTTATAGCAGTAGTTAATTGTCAATCGCTATGGGTGGGTTTGAGAGCGATGGTAAACTTTCAAGTTACTGGTTCCATTTGTTGCAAAGAAAAGCCAAGAGTGAGTTGCATATAACAAATAATCGCATTGCTACACTTAACATCAACTTCTATCTATTGGACCCTTCTTATCTTGCATCTGTCATTGTCATCATTTTTGTGTGTTTGTGTGTGTGCCTGGCTATTTTTGTGTATCTCTCTATCTAACCAATTTAGACATATAGAGGTTCAACAGAATGCCTTCAGAATGGTGTTATCCTGCAGCTTTGAACATCAGCCAGCCTTGCATTGTTGTTGCTACTGCCCTGTATCTGTGATATATTGGGGATCTTGTCCATATTTTGTGGTAACTTTTGACTCACCAGTAAAGAACTCAGCCAGTGCTTCAAACGATTTAATGGTTTCACGAGAAACGTTTGGCCAGCCTTTGTTTATTTATGCCTGTAAACAACTGGCACAAACAGCATTTAAGCACTTTGTTGCATTGCATGTTTACAATGTCAGTTCGGAATATAACTTGCCTGTCTCTCCTTCCCTGAATTTAAAACTTTAAGCGTTGCCAATCACATTTTCTCATGAAGTCAACACATTTTTGAAAGTACAGTGGGAGAGTTGTTGTTGTACCTTACTCTGTGGAGAATGCTGTGCTCTGTTAAAATTTTCAAATGATTGTCTAAGGCTTCTTCTCCAGCAGTTTTGTTGTCTTTATGGACATGTATAGGTGATGTGACTGGTGTCTTCTGCTTCCCAGTCTGAAGGAGTGCACAATATCAGTCTGGAAGCAGTTGAGATGATATATACCATGAACATAGTAATGATACCTGCAGTCTCCATAAATAGTATTTTTTAGACAGGGAGGTGAATGCAAATTTGGTAATTACTCTCACATATACTTCTGCATCCTGGAGCAGAAGAACACTGCAAGATCAGAAACTTAAGGAAAATCCCTTCCCCAGTGTCACATTGTCAACTTTTCATAAATTGGAATGAACGATCGTTCTTAAAATGGACACCATCTCTCTTCTGTAAATAAAGATCAAATTACCACCTGACTCCTTTTCCTCTCCTGCTTTTCAAAGAATAAGTTCTTTCCAATGCAGAAGTTACAAGATCAAAACTCTCTTCATAAATCTGTCCTAAAAATAAATCTTGTCAAACTGTATCTGGCCGTCTGTTGAGTGCCCACTCACAAGCACAGTTCAAATTCTATTGCTAGTTTATACAAAGGAAACTAGGGATTAAAGGTGCTGTTGTTGCAATAAAAGAGATGTATTCCAATATAAATTGGACAGAACTGCCCATTCTTTATCAATTTGATGCTTATGGATGATGAGGCCCCTTGCTATAAATGCCTCCTTTTTGAGCATGATGCTGTTGTGTTGGTATGTTTGAACGCATTCTTTCTTCACTCTTGTCCTATGGTGCATATTGACAAGCTATTGGACCAGGGAAGGCCTTGCAGTAGTGTCTAATCCCTGATATCCTTTGCTTTTCCTATTTTCAGCAGGAGTCAATTGCTAATGATTGGGAGCAGGCTGATCTTAACTGTCACAGTGGCAGCGAGAATAATGGGGAGTTGAAGCTAATTGTAACGGCCCAAATAATTCCTGAGGTAATGGCCGCAGACAGAGCAAAGATTGACAATCCAGCTGCCCAGCAGACTCTGTCAGGATGGTTAATCATAAGTAGTTTCGACCAACCTGTTTGAACATGTTAAGACACACCTCTGTGGCAATGGAATTTGAATATGGATCCTTCAGCCTGGTGGTAGGAGCAACACTACAGCATCATAAAATCTCGACAGTTAACTGTATAATTTACCTGCCTTGTAGAGGCAGCTGATTTTTAACTGGTGCTTCTAAAGCATGAGATCTAAAGTGATAGTTAGACAAGGGCAAAAATAAATAGCTTTAAATAAAGATTCTGAGTACTGCTTTGAAGTTAGCTGGTGAACAGAGCCCAGGTTCATTAAAATTTTATGTTCCCCACAGGCTTCAAACCCTGGACAGTTTGAGAGTGACACGGATGTTTTGTGGCAGCGTGGACAGCTTCCTGACACTGTATTCCACCATGGCCGTGTTGGCATTAACACAGACCGTCCTGATGAAGCCCTGGTTGTCCATGGCAATGTCAAAGTCATGGGCTCGTTAATGCACCCATCAGACATGCGGGCAAAGGAGAACATCCAGGAGGTGAGTGGACTGTGCCAGTCACTGATTAATGTTGTGATAAATGGGGCATATTGGGCTACAATTCCAAGAGAATTTCTATTTTTTTAAATGATGGTGGTGGACTGTTATACTTTTACATGTATGTTCTTGTCTGAGCTCTGGCTGGTGAGGGTAGAGTCTCCACCGTTCTTTCCATCAATACCGCTGACTGGGTCTCTCTCCCACTCTCACCACCTCCCACCTCCCACCTCTCTCTCTTGGCATATGTTGGAAGTTGTTGCTCAATGTATTTTGTTGCCTCATAAATACACCTTCCTTGGTCATCAATTTCTGGGGCAGGACTTGAACCCAGTGTTTTTGGTTCAGAAGAAGGGATGCCACCCATTTTACCACAAAACCTTCTTTAAATAAAGATACAGTTAACCAAGTTTCTTAATCCTGAAGGAAACAAAAAATTGACTTCTGTCAAGTTGCACTAGGGGTCAGTTAGCTCAGTTGGCCGCATGGCTAGTATGTGGTGTAGAATTACACAGGGTGTAGGTTTAATCTCCATTCTGGCTGTAGTAGTTTATGGAGGCCCAACCACCTCATGCCCTCTCTGTCTGTTTAACTGACAGGGATGCCTATCATTCCTCAGATTACAGCCAATTAACTTCAAGTTGTATGTCCCAGTGCACTTGATCAAACCTTTCAGCAGGTTGGATTGCTACTAATTTAGTTATTTTTCTAAGCAGCCTATTCAGAGATGCTATACACACCTGTGGAGCAGGTGGGACTTGAAACCAGGCCTTCTGGCTCAGAGGAAGAGACACTATCGTTGTACCACAACAACTCTAACTCTGTCACTAATTAATAGGCTGACTGCAAGGTGAACATAGACTATTTATTCATGAGGAGAGTGATCACCGAAGAAGTCTGTCTCATTATTTGTGGGAAACCATGTCTCACAGACTTGATTGAGTTTTTTGAAGAAGTAACAAAGAAGATTGAGGGCAGAGCAGTAGATGTGATCTATATGGACTTCAGTAAGGCATTCGACAAGGTTCACCATGGGAGACTGATTAGCAAGGTTAGATCTCATGGAATACAGGGAGAACTAGCCATTTGGATACAGAACTGGCTCAAAGGTAGAAGACAGAGGGTGGTGGTGGAGGGTTGTTTTTCAGACTGGAGGCCTGTGACCAGTGGAGTGCCACAAGGATCGGTGCTGGGCCCTCTACTTTTTGTCATTTCCATAAATGATTTGGATGCGAGCTTAAGAGGTACAGTTAGTAAGTTTTCAGATGACACCAAAATTGGAGGTGTAGTGGACAGCGAAAAGGGTTACCTCAGATTACAACAGGATCTTGACCAGGTGGGCCAATGGGCTAAGAAGTGGCAGATGGAGTTTAATTCAGATAAATGTGAGGTGCTGCATTTTGGGAAAGCAAATCTTAGCAGGACTTATACACTTAATGGTAAGGTCCTAGGGAGTGTTGCTAAACAAAGAGACCTTGGAGTGCAGGTTCATAGCTCTTTGAACGTGGAGTCGCAGGTAGATAGGATAGTGAAGAAGGCCTTTGGTATGCTTTCCTTTATTGGTCAGAGTATTGAGTACAGGAGTTGGGAGGTCATGTTGTGGCTGTACAGGACATTGGTCAGGCCACTGTTGGAATATTGCGTGCAATTCTGGTCTCCTTCCTATCGGAAAGATGTTGTGAAACTTGAAAGGGTTCAGAAAAGATTTACAAGGATGTTGCCAGGGTTGGAGGATCTGAGCTACAGGGAGAGGCTGAACAGGCTGGGACTGTTTTCCCTGGAGTGTCGGAGGCTGAGGGGTGACCTTATAGAGGTTTACAAAATTGAGGGGCATGGATAGGATAAATAGACAAAATCTTTTCCTTGGGATCAGGGAGTCCAGAACTAGAGGGCATAGGTTTAGGGTGAGAGGGGAAAGATATAAAAGAGACCTAAGGGGTAACTTTTTCACATCAAGGGTGGTACGTGTATGGAATGAGCTGCCAGAGGATGTGGTGGAGGCTGGTACAATTGCAACATTTAAGAGGCATTTGGTTGGGTATATGAATAGGAAGGGTTTGGAGGGATATGGGCCAGGTGCTGGCAGGTGGGACTAGATTGGGTTGGGATATCTGGTCGGCATGGACGGGTTGGACCGAAAGGTCTGTTTCCATGCTGTACATCTCTATGACTCTATTATTTCATGGAGATGTTTCCCTCCATAGATTTAGAATACCCAACACAGTAAAATATTGCAGATGCTAGAAACCTGCTTTAAAGTGGAAAATGACAGAAACACTGAGCATCTTAAGGGAAGATTAGATTCATGTCTCAGGCTTACATTTCATTGCAACCAGTAATAAGCATCATCACACAAATGAAACATTTTGCCAGTTTTGTAAATGAAACGTATATACCTGAGAACAGACTTAATTAGCATTCCAGCCACCTCTGTGGCACCTTCATATGGAATTCCCAATTTGTTTTTTTTTATTTAGATGGTTAGATTGAGAATTAAACTCCCTTTACTCTAACTCCAGGAGTATTTATGGGTCCACTTCAAAAAGCCCAAGCTTCAAGTGTACATTGACTCGAACTGACTAAGGGGCTGACATCAACAGTATTATTTTACTTAGGTTATTCTGGTTTGAATGCATGGCCTTAAAGGGCAATAGAAGCAAATTCACCAATGAATTTCAATTGGAATTCAAATTATAGCTAAAACAAAAGTTTGTATGGTTACAGTGAAAGAATAATGGGCTAGTCTGAGTTGACTAGTTATAGAGTCATAGAGATGTACAACATGGAAACAGACATTTCGGTCCAACCCGAAAGTGCTACGTTTTTATATACTGAAAGGTTTGGACACCTAGAGCGCCTAGTTCTATATCAAGCACATTACCTTTTGTTTGGCCATTCAGTCCTTGTATGAGTGTAGAAACTATTGTATTCCTTTAGCAAGGCAACACTAAGCCCCATTATGGCTGCAATTTGCCTTTGCTGCTGTCATTCTGCAGGCAACTCCTCATCATTAACTGATTTCTATGTTCCCCCTCAATCCAATTAGGACACACATTTGAAAATAATGTGTAGGTGACATAAAGGCGACATTGGGTCAGGAGCTAGAAATTATCCAGATGTCAGATCCCCAAATTAAAAATCAATCCCCATGATTCTATTGCTTCGTAAATCTATCTCATGCCAAATGCAGAAGACGACTTCATTGGGCTCATCTAACATTTTCCTTTCTACCATTTGGCTTTTCAGAGTGACATTGCCAATTAACCTGGAGGCGGCGCTGTTAGACTGAGGTGAACAATGTTAAAAATCACACAACACCAGGTTATAGTCCAACAGATTTATTTGGAGGTACTAGCTTTCAGAGCACTGTTCCTTCATATGTGGTTATTCTCCACAACCACCTGATGAAGGAGCAGCGCTCTGAAAGCTAGTCCTTCCAATTAAACCTATTGGACGATAACCTGGTGTTGTATGATTTTTAATATTGCCAATTAATAGAAAGTTGAGTGCTGTACAGATTGGATAGTCAAAATCAACACTAATTTATGAAAAGGAAATGTGTTTGACAATTTTTTTTCGAGTTTGTTGAGAGTGAGAATGTGCGGATGAGGGAATCCACTGGATGTAGTATAATTTGATTTTTAGAAAACTTTTGATCTTGTGTCACACAAGAGATTGTTACACAAAATTCATGCTAATAGGATTAAAGCAATATAATAAAATAGATTGTTTAAAACAGAGTCTGAGAATAAATGGATTATTTTCAGGTTGCGAAGCGTTAAGGCTGCCATAAGGATCAGTGCTGGTGCCTCAGCTATTTACAATCTGTATCAATAAATTAGAACAGGGAATGGGTTTCCTGATGGTATCAAGTAGAACCCTCAATGATGGGGATGATGTGAAGAGGCTGCAAATGGATAAAAGTGAGCGGGCAAGAATTTAGCAGATGGAAAATCAAATATGTAGAAATATGAAGTTATCCACTTGGGTGGACGTAAGGTTAATCTGGGAGACGGGGAACCATTCTTAAAATTGGAATTAGTATTAGCTTTATCGGCACATGTATTCACATGAGTACAGTGAAAAGTTCACATTGCAGGCATTCAGAAGAATCCGGATGTCCTTGAACATGAAGCATAGAAAGTTAATAGCAAGAAATTGGGAAAGGAAATGGTATGTTAGTTTATTACAACTGAATTGGAGCTTCAGGGCCAAGAAGTCTTCCTAGAATTATAGGTAGCTTTTCTATAACACAATGGTTACATTCTTGTGCAACCTTGCATTATAGGAAAATCTCACTTTAGAAACAGCGTTTAAAGAGCTGGTGATGTAATCGTGTTACGGCCAACACACATTTTAAAGTTCACACTTTGGAAACAGTGTCCCCAATTCGTCAATCGCATTACAAGGAATTTGCGTTAAAAAAACGCACATTATAGCAGAACGAACTGTACATAGCTTGATGAGATTACAGCAATGATACTGTTTGATCTACTTTTCTTGCCTTAGAGAGAGTGCAACTGTTCACTAGAATAATTCCTGGTATGTGAGAAATTGTCCAATGAGGAGAGAATCAGTAGTCGAAGGGCATATATTCCAGAGTGATCGAAAGAGTGAGAGGTGATCTAATTGAAATCCGTAAAATCATCAAAAGTCTTGACAGTATAAATGCTGGGAGGCTGAAGAGAAATCTCCACTCACAGAAATCCACATTTTTGGAATATTCTAACTTAGTGAACTATGAAGGCTAAATTGAGGAATACGTTCATGACTGAGATCAAAAGATTTTTGATCCTAAGGAAATCAAGTGAAATGTAATCAAGGTGTTAAAGTGGAGGTAATGTAACACCTCAGTCAGGATCTTACCAACTAGCAGAGCAGACTCCAAGGTTTGTATGACCTATTCAAGCTCATTTCTCATGTTGCTATGTTCCATCTTTGTTGCTTGAGCAAAATCCTGCAGCTTCCCACCTGAAAGCTCTGTGGAATTACTGTCATTACACAGGTTATAATGGTTCAAAAAGAAGGCCCATTATCTTCTCAATGTTGACAATGGATGGGCAATAAATGCCAAGCTGGATAGTGGCACCCACACTCCCAGAATGCATTGAAAACAAATTGCATCGAGAATTGTAAGGGGAAGAGCAGTCTTGCCCACATGGAAGGTTCTACTTCAGCTATTAGTGTGTCTTTTTATGGACACCAGTGAATAATGTGCTGTCTATATTTTTTAATTGTCCAAAACCAGTTTATTGCATTGTGCAATAAATTCAAGGTGCTTATGTTTGCATCTTGTTATTGTACTGCATAGTATGTTCCAGGTTGCTCTACAGCCATACTGCTAAGAGGGAACATTGCTGATGGATCTTCGATGCATTTACACCAGTTTTGGTGTTCTTTTATCCTTTTTGATCAAGTTTCCAGATGCACAACGCTATCCCTTTACACCATCAGGTCTCAAATTAATTAGTTCTCAAATGTTGTCAGATGCAGAGAGAGACACAAATTGAATTTTGAGAATTTCATCGAATATACTTGGTTTTGGTTCCAATGGTGATTTTCTGCCAATGCAGGTAGACACCACAGAGCAGCTGAGGAGGATAACCCAGATGCGGCTGGTCCAGTACCAATACAAACCTGAGTTTGCTGCCACAGCTGGCATAGAGAATGCGCCTGAGACAGGTAAGCACCACCAGATTGGGAAGTGGGAGAGCAGTAATGCATTATGCATTCCACGATTCCTCATGGAATTACAGTTCTTGGCTTAACATATTGAACTGAGCAGTCAAATGACCCCAGAACTTCTCTCTTAGTCACGAGTTACTGACTGACAATAGGGAGCATATCATCCAGTCTAGGAAATGGTGGGGAACCTTTGAGGATAAAAGCAGAATCTTCTGAACTTTACAAATTGAGCAGGTTTGAGGTTAATTCCTTAGTCTGTTCTGAGTTAGTTGATCTCAAATGGAGTATCCATTGCTTCAGTGACAAAGGGATAAGTAGTTAAGGTTTCCACTGCTAATCACCCCTATAGGAATATTATGTGAACATATATGTGATTGTCACCATAACTAAGCAAATGTAAAGGAAAAGTGGAGGATAATCAATCATTAGCTGTATGGCTAGAGTGCCTCATTGGTGATGTCAGACCTTATGGCACTAGGACCTGTGGAAAGAAAGTTCTAATGGAATCCTACTACATCATGTCTCAATACATTGTTCAGAAATCTCCATTAGTTTGCATCAGGATGATTTCTAGTCCTCATTTGACTTACAGTCCAACTTGTCCATGCCGACCAGACGTCTCAACTTAATCTAGTCACACCTGCCAGCACCTGGCCCATATCCCTCTAAACCCTTTCTATTCATATACCCATCCAGATGCCTTTTAAATGTTGCAATTGCACTAGCCTGCACCCCCCCCCATTTCCTCTGGCAGCTCATTCCACCCTTGCATGAAAAGGATGCCCCTTAGGTCTCTTTTATATCTTTCCTTTCTCACACTAAACCTCTAGTTCTGGACTCCCCCACCCCAGGGAAAAGACTTTGCCTATTAACTCTATCCATGCCCCATATGATTTTATAAATCTCTATAAGGTCACCCCTCAGCCTCCAACATTGCAGGGAAAACAACCCCAACCTATTCAAACTCTCCCTATAGCTCAAATCCTCCAACCCTGACGGCATCCTTATAAATCTTTTCTGAACCCTTTCAAATTTAACAACATCCTTCCGATAGGAAGAGGACCAGAATTGTATGCAATATTCCAAAAGTGGCCTAACCAATGTCCTGTACAGCCGCAATATGACCTCCCAACTCCTGTACTCAATACTCTGACCAATAAAGGAAAGCATACCAAATGCCTTCTTCACTATCATATCTACCTGCGACTCCACTTTCAAGGAGCTTTGAAACTGCACTCCAAGATCTCTTTGTTCAGCAACACTCCCTAGGAACTTACCATTAAGTGTATAAGTCCTGCTAAGATTTGCTTTCCCAAAATGCAGCACCTTGCAATTATCTAAGTTAAATTCCATTTGACATTCCTCATCCCATTGGCCCATTTGATCAAGATTCCATTGTAATCTGAGGTAACCTTCTTCATTGTCCACTACACCTCCAATTTTGGTGTCATTTGCAAACTTATTAACTGTACCTACTGTGCTCACATTCAAATCATTTATATAAATGATGAAAAGGAGTGGACCTAGCACCGATCCTTGTGACACTCCACTGGTCACAGGCCTCCAGTCTGAAAAACAACCCTCCACCACCACTCTCTGTCTTCTACCTTTAAGCTAGTTCTGTATCCAAATGGCTAGTTCTTCCTGTTATCCATGAGATCTAACCTTGCTAGCCAGTCTTCCATGGGGAACCTTGTTGAATGCCTTACTGAAGTCCATGCAGATCACGTCTACCACTCTGCCTTCATCAATCCTCTTTGTTACTTCTTCAAAAAAACTCAATCAAGTTTGTGAGACATGATTCCCCACACACACAAAGCCATGTTGACTATCCCTAATCAGTCCTTGCCTTTTCAAATGCATGTATATCCTGTCCCTCAGAATTCCCTCCAATAACTTGCCCACCACTGACGTCAGGCTCACTGGTCTATAGTTCCCTGGCTTGTCCTTACCACCTTTCTTAAACAGTGGCACCACGTTAGCCAACCTCCAGCAAAGTGCATCACCTCACATTTCATCTGATCTAACAGGCCTGTTAAAGCTGCTAATACCTCCTCTCAATTTTAATTAATTCCAGTATATTACTGTCCCTCCCCGATTTCTGGACTTGCATCAAACATTTTTATATTTTATACAATGCATAAGTGTTCATGATTCTCTAATACCTCAGTTTGAATTATCTGTACTGTATCCACCTCTGGTCACTGCAACATGGAAGTGCTGGAAGCAGTGCAGAGAAAAGCTACAAGGCCTACTCCCTTGTGTCAACATACTGACTTCATGAGGAAAGTTAAAAAAACCCTCTGCTGTTATTCAGCATTTGAGAACTGATCTTGTTGAAGTACCTTGGTGTTGAAAATTCCCAGGACAGAAAAAAAATAAATCGCAAAGTAAGTTTAGTAAAATTAGTTAAACCTTGACTAACATCGAAATTGGCCTGATCATCTATACATTGCTGTTTGCTCCATGGAGATTGTTCTTACAACATACTGGGTCAGTATGGGTGGAAGTTAGGAACAGCAAGGGAACAGACACCGCATTAGGGATTTTCTACAGACCACTTAATAGCAGTAGAGAGATTGAAGATCTCATAGGCGGGCAGATTCTGGAAAAATGCAAAAGTAGCAGGGTTGTTGTTATGGGTGATTTCAACTTTCCCAATGTCGACTCTTAAGTGCAGATGGTTTGGATGGAGCCGTTTTTGTCAGGTATATTCAGGAGGGTTTCTTTACTCAGTATGTAGACATCCCGACGAGGGGAGAGGCCATTTTGGATTTTGTGCTCGGCAACGAGCCAGGACAGGTGTCAGATTTCGGGGTGGGAGAGCACTTTGGTGAAAGTGATCACAACTGCCTCACATTTAGCATAGCCTTGGAGAGTGAAAGTAGCAGTTACCGAGGGAAGACATTTAATTGGGGAAAAGGAAATTATGACACTATCAGACAGGAGTTGGGAAGTACAGACTAGGAGCAATTGTTCCACAAAAAGGGCACAGCAGACATGTGGAGACTATTTATGGAGCAATTGTTGTGAGTGTTGCACAGATTTGTTCCTCTGAGGCAGGTAAGAAGGGGTGAGATTAAGGAATCTTGGATGACGAGAACAGAGGAAATTCTTGTCAAAAGGAAGAAGGCAGCTTACGTAAGGTATGATTTGGAGATGCCGGTGTTGGACTGGGGTGTTAAAAGTTAAAAATCACACAACACTATAACTTGGTGTTGTGTGATTTTTAACTACGTAAGGTAGAGGAAGCAGGGATCTAGCACAGCTTTAGAGGATTACAGGCTTGCTGGAAAGGAGCTCAGAAATGGACTAAGGAGAGCCAGGAGGGGTCATGAAAAAGGTTTGGCAAGAAGAATTCGGGAGAACCCAAAGGCATTTTACTCATACATGAGGAATACGAGAATGATCAGGGAGAAGGTAGGACCAATCAGGGATAGCGGAGGGAACTTGTGTGTGGAGATCGAGCAGATAGGGGAATCCCTAAATGAGTTTTTTGCTTTGGTTTTCACTAAGGAAAGGGAACTTTTGTAAATGAAAACTTAGAGGAGCTGGGTACAGTCTTGACCGGTTCAAGATTGATGAAGTTGATGTGCTAGAAATTTTGGAAAACATTAAGATTGATAAGTCCCCAGGGCTAGACCAGATTTATCCTAGGCTGCTCTGGGAAGCGAGAAAGGTGGTTTCTAAGCCGCTGGCCAGGATATTTACCTCCTCACTCTCCACAGGAGCCGTACCAGAGGATTGGAAGGAGGCGAATGTTGTTCCTCTTTTCAAGAAGGGAAATAGGGAAATCCCTGGCAATTACAGACCAGTCAGTCTTATGTCTGTGGTCAGCAAAGTTTTGGAAAGAATTCTGAGGGATAGGATTTATGACTGTTTGGCAAAGCATAGTGTGATTCAAGGCAGTCAGCATGGCTTTATGAGGGGCAGGTCATGCCTCACAAATCTTATTGAGTTCTTTGAGGAGGTGTCAAGACAGGTCGACAATGGTCGAGCAGTGGATGTGGTGTGTATGGACTTCAGCAAGGCATTTGATAGGGTTCCCCATGGTAGGCTCATTCATAAAGTCAGGAAGTATGGGATACAGGGAGATTTGGCTATCTGGATTCAGAATTGGCTGGCTGACAGAAGGCTGAGTGGCTGTAGATGGAAAGTATTCTGCCTGGAGGTCAGTGTTGAGTGGGGTCCCACAGGGCTCTGCTCTTGGGTCTCTGCTCTTCGTAGTTTTTATAAATGACTTGGATGAGGAGGTTGAGGGGTGGGTTAGTAAATTTGCAGATGACACAAAGGTTGGAGGTATCATCGATAGTATAGAGAGCTACTTCAGGCTACAGCACGACATAGACAGGATGCAGGACTGGGCTGAGAAATGGCAGATGGAGTTCAATCTGGATAAATGTGAAGTGATGCATTTTAGAAGGTCGAACTTGAATGCTGAATATAGGATTAAAGACATGATTCTTGGCAGTATGGAGGAACAGAGGGATCTGGGTGTGCAAGTACATAGATCCTTCAAAGTTGCCACCCTAGTGGATAGGATTGTTAAGAAAGCATATGGTGTTTTGGCTTTCATTAACAGGGGGATCGAGTTTAAGAGCCGCTGGTTTTGCTGCAGCTCTATAAGTCCCTGGTGAGATCACACTTGGAATATTGTGTCCAGTTCTGGTCGTCCTACTACAGGAAAGATACAGAGGCTTTGGAGAGGATGCAAAGAAGGTTTACCAGGATGCTGCCTGGACTGAAGGGCTTGCCTTATGAAGAAAGGTTGAATAAGCTCAGACATTTCTCTCTGGAGAGAAAGAGGAAGAGAGGAGACCTGATTGAGGTGTACAAAATAATGACAGAGTCAATAGCCAGACACTTTTCCCCAGGGCAGGATTAATTGGTATGGGAAGTCATAGTTTGAAGATATTAGAAGGAAGGTAGAAAGGAGACGTCAGAGGTAGGTTCTTTACGCAGAGAGTTGTGAATGCATGGAATGCATTGCCTGCTATGGTGGTGGAAGCAAAGTCATTGGGGACATTTAAGCGACTGCTGGACATGCACATGGATAGCAGTGAGTTGAGGGGTGCGTAGGTTAAGTTGCTATATTTTACATTAGGATTAAATCTTGGCACAACATGGTGGGCCAAAGGGCCTGTTCTGTGCTGTACTTTTCTATGTTCTAACAGTGACAAGGCTCGAACAATTCTTCGTTGGTCGTAAAGCAATTTCAGCTTCGGTTTATTCTTCTTTATATACTGATGTATCATTGGCACTCTCCAAACCACCACCTTTTTATGTGAAAATCAAAAAGAAATTTGCACCTTCTTGGTGGGTTAACCATTATAGTTGCTTGAGCTACCTGTGTCTTTACTTCAGTCTTCAGATCAGTGCTGTGCTTCAGTTATTTACAGTGACTTTGAATGAAGGGTGCCAAATGTGTGGTGGCTAATTTTGCAGATAGCACAAAGGAAAGATAGGAAAGTATGTTATGCAGAGCAGGTTCACTCAACTAATTCCTGGATTGAAAGGATTGTTCTGAGGAAGGTTGGGCTTGTACATATTGGAATTTAGAAGGTTGAGAGAAGCTCTTATTTGAAACATACTGGAATGAGGGGGCTTGCTTGAGCAGATGCTGAGAAGATGTTTTCTGTCATGAAGAAATCTAGATATAGGGCTCACAGATTAAAAACTATGGGGTCTCCCATTTAAGACTGAGATGAGACATTTTTCTGACAGTTGTTAGTCTGTGGAATTTTCTTCTGTAAACAACAATAAGGGATGGATCATTGAATATATTCAAGGCTGAGTTACGTACATTTTTGATCATCAAAGGTTATGGGGCAAACAGAAAAGTGGAGTTAAGGCTTCAGCATCCAGAACCTGATCGCGGTATTCATACTAGGAGGAAAGTCAGGGGATGATTGGGGCAGGTAGGGAAAGCAGATTATGTGATAGAACACATAATCTGACTGGATTGAACACTGGGACAATGGCACGAGGTGCATTGCACAGTCAGAGAGCCTGTTTGGACAAGATGGGCTGAATGGCCTCCTCCTTTACAGTTAGAATTCTGTGATTCTGGGTGAGGGTAACTGGAGGGAAACTGTTTAGCAAATACCAGCACAATTCCCAATGTCACTCAGCCCTTCCATAGAAGATATTGATATTAATACTGTCATAATTTTGGCATTGCTTTTTCCTTCTGTCCTAATGTTTGTGAGTTAATTTCCCCATCAGGTGTTATCGCACAAGAAGTGAAGGAAATTCTACCCGAGGCTGTGAAAGAGACTGGGGATGTGGTCTGTACCAATGGAGAGACCATTGAGAACTTTCTGGTGGTTAATAAGGTAAAGTGGCCCCCTGCTGGCAGGGTCAAAAATAAGTGGGAATCCAGCATTGTTTCTGGTCTCAGATAGCACCATTTCCAATGCTACCCAGCTTTCAGCTAATTACAGCTGCAGTGAATCGCTGAAAGAAAGCGTAAAGACTCAGTTACAAACATGAAGAAGCATCTTTATTTTATTTTCACCCATAAACCACAGAATATCAATTAATTATTTTAGTATTTACACTAATGTAAAAATGTGATTCTAGATACTGACAGTCCATGGAATCAGTAACAGTGTGAAACAAGTCTAAATGGAGCTGAATCATAAAAGTACTGAGGTTACCTAACTTAGCTTTAGAAGTGATTTTGTGCAGAATACTTCCTTGAGATAATATAGATTGGGACAGGATTTGAATTGAATTGAATTAGTTTTATTGTCATGTGTACCCAGATGAATACAGTGAAAAGTTTACCACTTATGGCACCATCTTAGGTACAAAGGTACTGAGGTACAGATTCTTCAGTCCAAGTTCTTAGGAAAAAACAATTCGAAAATAAAGAAATAAACAGTCCAGCATTCCAAATTGTAGGAATAAAGTAGAAAACAGAGAAATGATATATTGGTAAGAGCAAATGCGATCCTTCTCTTCACATGAATTTAACTTTACAATATCATATTAATCATTATGATGTATTACTTGATGGTTTTAACTTTCTTCTGGTCATCCTCATTGTTCCATGCAGGAACGGATTTTCATGGAGAACGTGGGTGCTGTCAAGGAGCTTTGCAAGCTGACTGATAACCTCGAGACACGAATCAATGAGTTGGAGACATGGAGCCGGAAACTGGCCAAACTGAAGCGATTAGATAGTATGAAGTCCACAGTCAGTGGAGGAACTCTCAGGTACAGGAATGCAGTCAGAACATTGCGAGGTCAGGGACGGAGGGGTACATTACCTGCTCAACACAATATTATTCAGGTTACTGTTTTCTCTATCGTAACATACTGACAGGTTAGTGTCATCATTGTGAGAGTAGCAGGTGACTCAGTAGATAGTGCCCCTGCCTCTGAGCAGGAAACTCTGACTGGACTTATTCACCATTTAAGGAACAAATATAAGGTTGTGCAACAGCCTGTCTGTCCTTCCTTCACTTCCTGTGAAACTTTGTAGAGGAATATAGATACTTGAAGTGAGTGGGCAAAGGTCTGGCAGATGGAATACAATGTTAATGAATGTGAAGACATCCATTTTGGTAGGATTAACAGTAAAAAGGACTATTACTTGAATGGTAAAAAGTTGCAGCATGTTGCTGTGCAGAAGAACCTGGGTGTCCTTGAATGAATCACATGAATCACAGAAGGTTGGTCTGCAGGTGCAATAGGTAATTAGGAAGGCAAATGGGATTTTGTCCTTCGTTGCTAAAGGGGTTGAGTTTAAAAGTAGTGAGGTTATGTTTCTACCTGTATAGGGTACAGGTGAGGCCACACCTGGAGTACTGCATGCAGTTTTGGTCTCCTTACTTGAGAAAGGATGTACTGGCACTAGAGGGGGTGCAGAGGGGGTTCACTAGGTTGATTCTAGAGTTGAGGGAGTTGGCTTATGAGGAGAGACTGAGTAGACTGGGATTATATTCATTGGAATTTAGAAGAATAAGGGGGAGATCTTATAGAAACATATACAAATATGAAGGGAATAGATAAGATAGACGTTGAGAGGATGTTTCCACTGGCAGGTGAAATTAGGACAACAGGGCATATGCTCAAAACTAGGGGGAGCAGATTTAGGACTGAATTGAGAAGGAACTTCTTCACCCAGAGGGTTGTGAATCTATGGAATTCCCTGCCCAGTGAAGTCATTGACGCTACGTCAGTAAATATTTTTAAAACTAAGATTTTTTTTTTGAATAATGAAGAAATTAAGGGTTATGGTGTGAGGGTGGGTAAGTGGAGCTGAGGCCTTGAAAAGATCAGCCATGATCTTATTGAATGGCGGAGCAGGCTCAAAGGGCCAGATGGCCTACTCCTGCTCCTAGTTGTTATATTCTTATGTTCCTCATTATACCCAAAAGCAAAAAGTGTGTGTGAAGCAACAAAATATACAAACAGTGTTGAACTTTATGTGCTGGATGCAATCAGCATATTTAAGCAATAATGAGGCTCAGAGTTTTTAAACTGAGAAACCGAGAGAAAGGACAGAGATTATGCAAGAAACCACCAAACCTGTGAAGATTGAGTGAGAAAGTGGGGTAGCTCTGCGAGAAATGATCAGGCAGCAGAAAACTTGGCTTTTCAAACGTTGTTGGACTGAAGCAGATCAGGTTGGTTTTAAGGTAGGAACCAAAGAGTTATTGGAAGGAGAGAAGATCTTCAGGGATGTGATTATAAAGACAAAAATATAGACAGAGCCGATAAGTAAGTCTGCCAATTAGATTAGATTAGATTACAGTGTGGAAACAGGCCCTTCGGCCCAACAAGTCCACACCGACCCGCCGAAGCGAAACCCACCCATACCCCTATATTTACCCCTTACCTAACACTACGGGCAATTTAGTATGGCCAATTCACCTGACCCTGCACATCTTTGGACTGTGGGAGGAAACCGGAGCACCCGGAGGAAACCCACGCAGACACGGGGAGAACGTGCAAACTCCACACAGTCAGTCGCCTGAGGCGGGAATTGAACCCGGGTCTCTGGCGCTGTGAGGCAGCAGTGCTAACCACTGTGCCACCGTGCCGCCCCTAATTATTTCTGGCTACTGGAGTACTCTTCTGTAAGTTAACAGCTAGGCTTCATATTCCCATTGTTGTTTTTCTTCAAAGATAATGTGTTCTGTTACTGGATGCAATCTGCTGCTCTGATTTCACAGGCTCCATGACAGTCAGTCCAGATGCTGGTGTATTATAATTATTCATATATCATGGTCTATGCGCTTTGTGATTTAAACACTGACAACATGAAATGTGTGAGGACCAGGCATCCCAGGGTACTCCTGGTGGAGGGGACCCAGTTGTTTTTTTGTTGGCAGATCCTGTGGGTTTTCCCAGTCTGAAGAGAGGACCATGGAATCTATTTTTAAACAGATAAAGTTTATCCCTGGATTGTGATAGATCAGCTTCAGCAAAGCCTGCCAAAGGCCTCTCCTTACATTGTTCTATCTATGAAGGGGATTGTGTGGTATTCTAGCTATCCTTTCACACAGCATTCACCAGCCTCAGCTCATTCTTTGTCAGATTTCTGTGCATCTCTGTATTCAGTCGCTGAGCTGTTGCTGGTGGAGTTGTGCTTGTCAATGTAAAGATTTTTATTTTTAAAAAGGGCTGCTTTCCCTGAACACTTTCTATCTCTGCCTCATCATCCTTAGTCAGAAATGTTGCATTCATACAGGCATGTTTTGCTGATGAGATTTGAAAGTGGTCACTAAGGGTTTGTGGTTTGTCTCTATCTTGATGTGAAGACCAAGAAAATGATCTCATAATCACATGGAGCTCCCTGCATATTTCTAGTCAGTTGCAAGTCAGTGAACAGGATGCAGGAGTGGTCTGCACTTCTGATCTACTTGTATCTGGAATCGTACAGCCCTTGGTATGTAAAAGGTGTCAGTGCAGGAATGATAATGAGTAGCCCTGGGTCACAGTCAGCTAAGGTATCAGGTAATGTCACCATCGCTTTGATTTTCTCAAAAGACCTCTGTAATATTTCCTCTCAATGTCATGAATTGTGTTTTTGTAGCCTATAATCTCATTGGCAACAACAAGGTTGGCCAAGGATTTTCTGATTTAGTTTACCGTAGTTTCGACTCTATAAGTCAATCATGTTGTGAGAAGCTGGAAGCTCCTTACTTGCTCTGGCCTTCTGTGGATCAACCCTGACTTGAGATGCTCAAGGAACTTGACAGTAAGCTGGGAGAATTCACCCTTGTTGTTGAGTGCAATCCCTGATTCCCATTTACATTGCAATGTGGCTTGTACTCTCGTGTCATGTTTTGTCCACATGACACAGGATGCTTGCTGTCATATGTGGAAGATTTCTGGTGCCGGGGGGTGGGGGGTGAGAGGGTTGCCAAAGGGTAATCTGCAGAAATAAACTTTCCAAATAATGTAATGAAGGTGTTGGACAATAACGACTCATCGTAATTGCCTTTCCTGAACACCAGCTTGTTGCTTCTGTCACAGGTGAAATACTTCATACTTTCAACATCAAATTAATTTCCATGTTTTCCCATGGCAGGAGTGGATGAAGAACTTTCCTCCGTGTAAACAGACTTACTGGCTCTATTTCTGGACCTGGAGTTACATGGTGTGCTGTCTTCAGCTTTCTTTAGTTTGGTGAACAGTTGTGTCAATTCAGCTCTGAATCTTTGGGCTAATCTTCACAACATCTGATTCCGCTGCTCTGCAAACAACTGCAAATCACTGCAAGCAATTCTGCTTCTGAGTCACACATGATTCTTTGTTCACCTCCATCCATGTGGCATCTAGTTCTTTGGAGAGCTCTTTGCTGTGAGGCCTAGGAACTCTTTCGCCATAGCTTACTCAACGCATCTTATTAACTCCCTACCACTCCCTTACGGCAATCTTTAAGTCCAATTTTCGCCCCCATTTCACCACATGCTTTCCAGAATAAATTGCCATGCAGTGGATATCCCAAATTCGTAGAAATATTGAATCATTAAAGTGTGGAGGCAGGTCACTGAACCCATCGAGTCCACAGCGGCCCTCCAAAGAACAGCCCAAGCAGACCCATACCCCTATCTTATTCCTATAGACCTCTATTTCCCCTGGCTGATCCATCTAGCCTGCAAATCCCTGGATACTATGGGCACATAAGCATGGCCAATCCACCTAACCTGCACATCTTTGGACTGTGGGAGGAAACCGGAGCACCTGGAGGAAACCCACGCAGACATGGGGAGAATGTACAAACTCCACACAGACAGATGCCTGAGGGTGGAAGCAAACCTGAGTCCCTGACATTGTGAGGCAGCAAAGCTAACCACTGAGCCACATTGCTGCCCAATATTGACATCAAAATTCAATATCATACCTTGCACCAGGCCATCTTTAATAGTCTGCTGTGCACTCGGACAAGCACTATCAGTCCGGAGCTGCTCAGGCACCATTCCTGATATTTGCTGCAGACATGGTTAAAAAAGGGAAAGTTGATGCCCTGTTTTACAGGCAGGGAGCAGGAGGTTCTGCAGGATGGGTTTGTGCAGGGATGGGATTTTGTCTTTCCCTAGGACCATCAGTGAAGACTATGATACAAATACGTGGCAGCTTAGTCCGAGGTTAAAAGTGGATCAGTGCTGTGCCATTAGAATTATTAGAGGCTAGCTCACATTGGATGCCAATGACCATGGACAAGGGTGTGTGCGGCCAGTGCCCACAAAAGCATGCCCTTGGATATTGGTGCCACTGTACAACATGGAGGTCACTTGGAGCAAGTGGTGAGCTGAATCCAGCAGGAGCTGCCTCTAGTCTCCATGTTGGGTTTTTCCAACATCCAGCTAGTTTGGTGTGATGGGAGGATGAATATTAACAGGGGGATTTGGACTGTTTGAAAGGTGATAATCCCCATCTATTGGCATCTGCCTATCGAGAATCTCATCATCTCCGTTGTGAAAAGATATAAAAGATGGTACAAGTTGCTCCAAACTTCCCGATCAGTATTGACCTGCTTATCACCTGATTCTGTCACACCTCTCGCCATCGGCCACATCGCTCAGACCCCAAGAAGATTCTGCCTAATGTTTCTATAATTTTTTCCCTTAATATTGGAGGGTGGCCTTCATTTCTCCCAAGCCTTAGAGAGAGACCTTGCCTCCAGCCATACCGTTGGGAATACATATTGATATTTCAGGACCGTATGGGGAAAACCAGGATATTTTGAACTATTTGGACATTCTCTGGGCTGAAACTGAAGCCATCAGTTTAATATATGCTGTGGCTTATCTGCTGTTTGCTGGAAAACAAGTGACTTTGGAGAAAACAAAAGCATCATAAAGAACCAAAGCTGCTGCAACTGTGTCTAACTTAAAGTGCATCGTGTTTCTGTCTCTGAGGATATTGGCACTCCTCATGATTTCTGCATGGTTCCCAGCTGTCTCCAAGGAGAGGCACCTCAACCTCATGGATAACATTTCTCTCATTGTACATCTTCTATACAGACCTCTTGCAACAGCACACATCCAGGAAGCAGCCCACCTTTCCGCAGAAGTGGCAGCTGGCCTCTTGGCAGCAGAGCTTTCACGCCTGTGTTTTTTCCCTGACATACTAATTAAACCAGCTTGGCCTGATGCTGGATGTGCTCCTGTTGTTCCTGAGTTTTTTTTATTTCGCAGTTTTCCTTTTCTACCTTTTTATCTCAACTGAGTCAGCTGCTTTTGAGAAGGGGTACTCCATGTTAACTCAAACATAGTTTGATTCTGTTTTCTGGTCTCAGCTTGACTGCTTAGTTGGATTGCCTTTGCAAACATTAGATCATCCCTTGACTGAATGTTAGCAGACAAGGTGTCATCTAAAAATCCCTTGATTTGGAGGCGCTGGTGTTGGACTGGGGTGGGCAAAGTAAAATAATACAACACCAGGTTATAGTCCAACAGGTTTATTTGGAAGCACTTGGTTTAAGAGCGTAGCTTCTTCATCAGATAGCTGTGGAACAGGATCATTAGACACAGAATTTTGGGGAAAAGATTACAGTGTCATACAACTGAAATTATATATTGAACAAACCTAGATTGCTGTTAAGTCTTTCATCTTTTAGAATGGGTTCATTAATATTAAGTCACATTCTCGAGATAACAAAGTTTTTTTAAAAACGATTACATTTCAGCTCAGAGATTAGAGTCTGTCTGTATTCCAGTCTTGAGTCAGACAGGTTCTATTTCCAAAGTAGAAATTTATAAAATATTACATGGATTGACTGCCTGCAGATTATGCGATTTTTGGGCAAAATAGAATGTACCTGCAAATACAATTCTGCAAATGCAAATTCACCCCATAGACGTATATGTGTGTGTACATGCATGAGAAAGAGAAAGAGTGTAAGTGTGTGCATGTGAGTGCACGTGAGAGAGTGTGTGTTTGCATGTGTCCATGTGCCTGTGAGTGGGTGTGTGTGTAGGTGTGATTGTGGGGTGTGTATGTATATGTGTATGAGAGAGGGTCTCCATGAGTGTGTGCGTATGTAAGGGAGTGTGCGTGTATAGAGTGTAGTGGGGTCACCTGTAGTGTGACATGAACCTAAGGTCTCAGTTGAGGCCATCCCCATGGGTATTAAGCTTGGCTATCAGCCTCTGCTCGGCCACTCTGCATTGTTGCATATCCTGAAGTCCACCTTGGAAGATGGCCACCTGAGGGTCCGAGGCTGAATGTTCCTGACAGCTGAAGTGTTTCCCGTCTGGGAGGGAACATCCCTGTCTGGTGATTGTTGCACGGTGTCCATCCATCCGTTGTCATAGCATCTGCTTGGTCTCGCCAATGTGCCATTTCTGGGGGCATCCTTGCCTGCAGCGTATAAGGTAGATGACATTGGCCGAGTCACATGAGTACCTGCCGTGTACATCATGGCTGGTGTCCCCACGTGTAATGGTGGTATTCATATCAACACTCTGACAAGTCTTGCAGTGGTTACCATGACAAGGTTGTACGGTGTTGTGGTCCATGTTGTCCTGAAGGCTGGGCAGTTTGAAAGTGAAACAGCGATTCAAGAGGCAGGCATACTAACCAGAATCTGCCTCCAGGAAAGCTAAAAGGGATACTGCTTTGTAAACCTCTGTAAAATAACATAGTAAATGGTGTGGTGTCTGGGATCATGGTCTTATCTGAGAAAGGGCAGAAGAGTGGACGTGAGGAATGTTAGGTCATCCACGATCCTATTGAATGGTGAAGTAGGCTCAAGGGGCTGAATAACCTACTCTTGTTCCTACTTCTTGTAGTCTTATGGGGTTCTTCAGCCTGCCTCATATGAGAGAAATACACTAGTGTAAGAATAACTGTGTTATATGAATGGTTATTTCACATGCCTAGTATTTTGTTCTCCATTGTTTTAATGGGAACATTTAAGTTCTTCTGTTGAAATAACCTAGACAGATATTTGGTACAAGCAAATTCAGTTTTTAACATGTTTGTTCCTCTCCAGTGTAGAGTACCCTTGACTTTTCTTTTGTTTTGGTGGGTGTCAATACAATCCTGATTGTACAACAGAACACGTCTCTGTTGTATCCTGTGGTTGTACATGATGTGGATGCTGTAGATTGGATCTTTGATATCAGTAACATAAACAGCAGCTAGGCCCTGTCAATGAAGGCTGCATCTCCCTATACCTGTACATCCATGCCATGTGGCACTTCCATTTGATCATGCACATTTAAACAGATTCAGGGGATGGAGAGATGGAGGGATAGGAGAGGAGATGGGTGAGGAAACGGTAGCAGGGAGGTACAGAGAGGACAGGAGAGTGGGATCAGGCATGGGTGAGTTTGTGCAGGGGAGTTGGGAACCTCCCCAAACACCAAGGCCCCCTCCCCGCCTCCCCCCCCCCCAATCCCGCCAACCCTGATCCGATGTCCTCACTCTTCTCGTGCTGCATCCTCACACCCCTGCCACTAAACTCTGTATCAAAATCGCACCTTTTCTCTGCGTGGCACAGCCTTTGCGTATGATGCCATCCATAACATTTATGTGATGACATAGCAGGTCTGAAATAGTGCCCTTGTATGTCCTGAGTGTCAACAGACATTGCCTTCTATCCATCTGACTGCAGTTAGTTACATAGAAAAGGCCTCCAACAACTATAGAGAGCACAGTGCTGGCTGGCACTTTGGCACATTCGGTTTCAGTTATTAGACTATCGACCCCAGAGGGTTCATTGCTAAAGAATACACCTCTGTGGCTGGATTGAACAACCACTTCTGTTTATTTTCAGCCAAACTGGCAGTCATTTGAGTCGAGCAGGAAGTGGGCCACATAAGAAAAGACATCCGAAGGTTGGCAATAAGGTAAGAAGTTATTTTTTTCTGTCTGTTTGACTTCAACTCTCCCTCAATCACTCAACATTTCCCTATCTGTTTGTTCAAATCCCACCCATGGCGGTGTGGGAATTTAAAGTCATTTAAAACTTGGAAATTCAAAGTCAAATGAAAACCATCAGATTGTCTTTAATTATCCAATTGCTTTGCTGATTTTCTTTGAGGAAGAAAATCTGTCCAGGCTAGTCACACACCACATAAGCCACTTAATTGCATCAAGCAGGATAACAGATGGGTAATAATTGCTGGTTTTGTCAGTGATGCCTATCTTGAAAATTACATTTTAAAAGGTATGCTGTTTTCCTTGCCAGTTCTCTCTCTATATCTCTGCCTTATCACTTTTTTTCCATATCTCTTTATCTATGTATATCATATGTATACATACTATGAATACTAAATATACCAAATATATACTAAATATACCATATAAATATACCAAATACCCGCTCTACAAATTATTTCTTATTGAAAATCTGTCCTGAGGCTAAATGAATCTTATTACAAATGAAAATTAAACTCAAATAAACTAGAACAATAATGAATTGTGGATATGAACAGAATTTCTGGTGTTTTAAATGGAATCAGCAACATGTTCCTCCAATAATGATTGATTCCTTTTCCCTTCACCTCCACCAACCCACCTCACTTTTGCTGAGTGAGTGAGTGAATCCACTATTGTGTGTGACTATACCGGACAGCATGATCCTAGCTGGTTGATGTCTGCCTGGTATCTGCTGCAATAGATGACTCCAATAATCCAATGAAAAGACAGCCTCAGGGTCTGGCACTGTGAAAGAGTTGCCAGGAGTTAATCATCTGTTTTGCTGTAACCACCCCTCACCACCAAACAACACGTGACTTTAATAATTGAAAACAGTGATCATAAAATAATCTGTTGATTCTCAATGCAGATGCTTAGGCATGAAGCATGGAGATTTGAGTGAGGTACTGAAGTGTGTCTGAGAGAGCAAAATTAAGACTTTTTCAAGTATTGTAAATGCTAATGATATTTAGAATAATGTTTCTAGGTGCAGAAATATCTTGTGCTTGACCAGCATAGTCAGAACTTGCACCAGACTTTTCAAATTGCCTGTAATTGTAGTTGGGGTTTGTCTATAATATAACATTGAAATTTTCCAAAGATAACCCTTGTGTGTCTCCATTCCCAGGCTCAATCCAATGCAGCAGATCATGGTTGCCTCAGCCAGAGGTTCCTCCAAGGCACCATCATAGCTCTCGTTATAATCATGGCTTTCAGGTAAGGATTAAGGATTTCTGAATGTAGCCTTGTTCTTGCAATGTTCAGATCTAAGTTTATGCCTGAGGCTTGGCTAGTTAAATTATTCTGTGGTAGTCAGGATCAGGAGCCTTAAGAAATACTCTGATTTGTACATTTCCAACACTGTCCATTTCTGACTGACAAGAAGACAATGCTCCAAACATGTACAAGTGTTACAATTATTTACATAGAGTATAGACCGTCTCTACTTTACCAACCAAAAACCACACACCTCCTAATTGATCAATATCATGTAATATCCTGTAAAATCTCATATTCCAAGCTTGATAGCCCACATCCCAGTTCTGGTAATACACTGAATTTCACCTCGCTATCCCAGTGTTCCGCAGGATCCCACACCTCAACTCTCATATCACATGGGTTCAAACATTGGGAGGATTGTAAACAGTGTGGAGGACATTAAAGATTTTCAGAAGGACTGGCACATTGGTGGAATGGGCGGATAGGTAGCAGATGAAGTTTCATGCAGCCAAGTGTGAAGTGATACATTCTGTTGCAAAGACAATATGAAATAAAAGGTACTATTCTAAAGGGTGTTGTGGACCAGAGAGAGCTGGGAAATCTTCCCTCTCGTAGCCACACAACTGTTGAGAAAGTCCTTATGTTTGACCTTTGGAGGTCCACATTGCCTTAGGGAAGGTTAGAGGGGAAAAAGGATCTGACTGTATATTGCATAAGTCATTAAAGATGGCAGAGCTGTTAATAAAGCAGGAGCGGTGGAGTAGTGGTCATGTCACTGGACTAGTAATCCAGAACCCCAGGTTCTAATATTCTGGAGATATTGGTTCAAATCCCACCGTGTTGAAATTGGAATTCAACAGAAAAGTAAACCCATCCAATTCACTAATGCCCTTACAAGAAGGAAATCTGCTGTCTTTATCTGGCCTGGCCCACATGTGCATTCAGCTCTGCAGTTGTCTCTGAACTGCCCTGTTCAGAGCAAGTTTACTGGACTAATACCTGGAATGGATGGGGAAAGGTTGGACAGAGTTGCAAGGAATACAAGAATAGGGAGGTTATAATGAATTTATGTAAGACACTGATTGGGTCTCTGCTGGCGTGTTGTGTATAGTTCTGGATACCACACTATAGGAAGGAATTGAATGAACCAGAGAGAGTGCAGACAAAGTTCAGGATACAGCACTTCAGCTATGAAGAAAGATTGGAGATGTTGAGACTGTTTTCCTTGGAGAAGCAAAGGCTAAGAGCAGATTTGACAGAAGGTTTCAAATTCATGAGAGGTCTGGAGAGGGTAGATAGGGAGAAACTGTTCCTGCTCATAAATGGATCAAAAATCAGCTGGCACAGTTTTAAAGTATTTTGTAAAAGAAGCAATTGCAAGTTAAGAAAAAGGTTTTTTCACCCAATGAGAGTTTAGGGTCTGTAATGCATTGGCTGGAAATGTTGAGGAGGCAGGTTCAATTGAGGCATTCGAGAGTGATGTTTATATCATCATTCAATATTCAGAACTACTGGGGTAAGGCGGCAGGAGATTACTACTAAGTCATACTGCTCAGACAGCTAGAGCTTCCAAATAAACCTGTTGGACTATAACCTGGTGTTGTGTGATGTTTAACTTTGCTCAGACAGCTGGTATGGATATGATGGCCAAATGACCACTTTCAGCATCATAAAACTCCTGGGAGGGTCCCGCATCAAGGTCTCAATATCCCAGGGAATATCACACCACCAGCTTAATATCCCATGGGATCCCACACAACTATCTCAAATTTCCACACAACTATCTCACATAACCATTTCAATCTTCCATGCCACCATCCCAATATCCTATAGGATCTCACATCACCACATCAATACCACTAACCTCACTGTCAAACAGGATTCTACATCTCAATCCTAAATTTCACTTTATTTTCTCCATGGACATAAGAATCACTAGCGAGACTTGTGCTTATTGTCCATCCCTAATTGCCCTTGAGAATGTTGTAGTGAGCAGCATTCTTAGCATTGGCAGTCAAGTGGTGTACGCACACCCACAGTCATATTGGGAATGGAATTCCTAGTGATAGTGAAAAAACAGTGATTCATTTCCAAAGTAAGGTGTGGCTTGGAGATTATGATGCTCCCATGTGTCTGCTACCCTTGTTTTTTTCCTAATGGTAGACCTTGTAGATTTGAAAACTGCTTTTGGTGAGTTTCTGCAGTACATCTTATATACAGTACACACTGCAGCCACTGTTTGCCAGAATTTGAGGAAATGAATGTCTAAGGTGCTGGATAGATTACTGAGTTATTCTGTTCTGGATGGTGTTGAGCTTCTTGAGTGCAGTTGAAACTGCATCCATCCAAGCAAGTAATGAGTATTCCTCTAACAACTGACCTGTGCCTTGGGTAGGTTTTAGGGAGTCAGAAGGTGAAGTGCTCAGTGCAAAGTTTCCAACCTCTAACTTGCTTTTGTAGCCAGAGCCTATAATGCTGGTGTAGTTAAGTTTCAGGTCAATGATAAGCCCCCAGAATGATCATGGTTAGGGATTCAGCAATTGTAATATCAAGATTTCATTCTTTGCTGTTGGATACGGTCATTGCCTGACAGTTGTGGTTTCTTGCTGCTTCATTATCTGAGGAGTTGCAAAGTGTAAAGAACCCTGCTCGGTTATTTATCAACATTCCCACTTGGTCCCACCTTTCTGTTTCATCAGTGTAGGTTAAACTTGAAACTCCATTCCAGAAGTAAAGGCAAAGTGTTTAATTCTCTAACACTCAATCAGGCTTCAGCTTGTCTTGTTCCGCTATTGAGTGATGGTCACTCTGAAACAATATAACTTTTATTACCATTTTCTAAAATAGAGGTTTTTTTTCTGAGATACGCTATAGACCTCCAGTGACAGGAGTAATGAATTTCAAACCCTAGTCTTTGAACTAAACTTGTGTTTTTTGCCTCATCAGTGTAATATCCATGTCAACACTCTATGTGCTGAACCTGCGCAATGATGATGGGACAGAAGCTGATGGGTGAGTGAATTGATCTTTGAGCTCCAGAGCAGTGAGAAATCTCCAGACTCTCTAGGCAACAGGCACATGAGGAGGGGAAGCTCAAGAGAAATCAAGCCAAATTTTGCTCTTTATAGATTCAGGATGTATTTCAAAAAATTCACTGAAGTTGTGATCAACTCAAGAATCCAAAGATGTGCAGGCTAAGTGGATTGGCAATGCTAAATTATCCGTAGTGTCCAGGGATGTGCAGTCTGGGTGGAGTGGTCATGCTAAATTGTCTGTAGTGTCCAGGGATGTGCACATTAGGTGGATTGGCTGTGCTAAATTCTCCATAGTGTCAAAGGATGTACAGGTTAAGTGGATTGACCGTGCTAAGTTGTGCGTAGTGTCCAGGAATTGTGCAGGTTAGGTGGATTGGCCATGCTAAATTGTCCGTAGTGTCCAGCGATGTTCAGGCTAGGTGGATTAGCCGTGGGAAATGTAGAGTTACAGGGATAGGGTTAGGGGCTGGGTCTGGGTGGGATGGTTTTCAGAGGGTCGGTGTAGACTCGATGGACTAAATGGCCTTTTTCCACACTGTAGGAATTCTATGATTCAAAGTCATTACACTTATTTTGGAATTGGGCAATGGATTATGTTATCTTTTTACCCTACTAGTTTTAGAGCTTGATCATTTCTTAGATCCAAATCTCTAATGCATATATTGGTTCCACTAAAACCCTCATTGTTACCAAGTCAGAGTCACAATAACTGTGTCAGTTGATTGGAAAGCTGATACAAACCTACAATGAGAATATCAAAAGATTTGAATATTGAAAGAAACATCCAGATGGCACTGTCACAGTGAATTGATGTGCAGTCTACCTCCACTCTCGGCTTATTTTAAACTCCCTCCCACATTATTTTAGATATGCATTCATTCTTCTTCTGTCAATTCATGTCTCTTTGTCTGTTTGTCTATCTCTCTCTGCCACTCTTTTCACTGCCTCCCACAGCCCCATCTTCTCCCCAATTTTCTTTCCCATCTCTCTCTCTCTTCTCCACCCCCCACGCCTTCTCTCAAACATTTAGGTGTATCTATCTTTGCATCTACCATTGACTACAGTCTGTATAAAAGGCAAAATATTGTGGATGCTGAAAATCTGAAACAAACACTGAGAATCCCTGAAAAACTCAATAGGTATGGCAGCATCTGTTGAGAAATAAATAGAATTAATGCGTTGAGTTTGATATGACTCTTCTTCAGAACTGGGGTTCTGTTTCTAAGATGAATGGGATATGACCATTTATGTTGGAAAAGCTAAAATATAAAGAGGAGGAAGCTTTGTTTTAGCTCTACAAAGCCCTGGTTAGACTGCAACTTGATTTCTGCATCCAGTTCCAAGCACCACACTCTCAGAAGGATATGTTAGACATGGAAGGAATCCAATACAGGTATACAGAATGTTGCCAGAGATTCAAGGATTTCTATTATGAAGAAAGATGACATTAAATAGGCTTGTGTTCCTGCAGTGGAGAAGGTTAAGAGGTGATTTGATTGAGATTATTCAAGTTTTGAATGGTGACAGAATCGGGTAGACAGAAATTGTATTCTGTAGGTGGAGGAGTTGGGACAATGGGATATGACTTTGAAATCATATAATTAGAATGATGTCATTCAGAAAGGTAGTTAGGAAGTGCTTTTTCAGGCAAAGTAAAGCTTTTTATACGAAACTCTTCGATGAAAAGCAGTAGATGGTAGCTCATTTAATGATTTTAAATCTGAGATTGGTAGACCTGTGCTAGATAAGGAATGGAACTAATGTGGGCAATGGAATGAGAATATAGATCAGCAATGATTTCATTGCATAACAGTTTAGACTGAAAAGGCTACATTACCTGCTCCTTTCTAGTGTTTAACCTAGGTATATTCCTACTTAGAATCTACTTTCCCTTTCTAGATCTGTATTTATCTCTGTTTTGTAAATTCATTGTTATGGAAGATCATTGCCTTAACAGATTTGAGGGCCTTGCTGAATATGTCATCATTTAACAGACAGTGGGCTTGAGATTGAGGTTGGTGGCCACACTGCATGTGATAGTTGTGAAAATGTGACTTCACTGAGTCAGAATACTGTTGACTCAGGTTCTGTTTCAAGATTTAAGCAAGTAATCTAGACTGAGACTTCAGTTCACTACTAAAGGAGTTGATGGCAATGCTTTCGCAATATTAAACTTGAAGTCCTGTGGATTTGAGTAGATACTGAAGGATACAGTAACTGAAGAGCTAGGAATTCTCCTGGTGTCCTAAACATGTACTCATTAACAAAAATCACCAAAACTGACTTTATTGCTGATTTTCCCCTTGAAGGAGAAAGTGAGGACTGCAGATGCTGGAGATCAGAGCTGAAAATGTGTTGCTGGAAAAGCGCAGCAGGTCAGGCAGCATCCAAGGAGCAGGAGAATCAACGTTTCGGGCATGAGCCCTTCTTCAAGAATAGGTCCTGAAAAAGGGCTCATGCCCGAAATGTCGATTCTCCTGCTCTTGGATGCTGCCTGACCTGCTGTGCTTTTCCAGCAACACATTTTCAGCTCCGATTTTCCCCTTGAATCAAGTTGCATCTTACTGTGTGCTATTTTTACACAAGTCACCAAATTTCAACTTTATATCTGAAGTACTTAAAGAATCACTTGCATTTGAATATTCAGTTCTTCCCCAAGAAATGAAAGCCAATCTGTGGGGAGACTTCCTCTTCAGAATTTGTCTTAAATACATGACCTAACTGTCTCACCTGGTGCCGTCTCACTTATCTCAGAATCAACACGCTGCCTCTGGCCTTGAGAATAATGTCTCTCCAATATTTTAAAGTGACCTTCTTCCAAATCTGAAATTGGTCTATGAATGAAATTATGGGCTTCACCACAGGAGAAATGGAAGTGAGGGGAGAAAGCAATCCAAGAAAATCTTGGCTCCCAGTTGGCTCCCATTTCCATGGGAACTTTTCAATAATAATAGGTGAGGTTCTGCTATAAATGAGTTCATGAAATTACCTAACCATCCACAATTAATATGCATTGTAGTATGATTGGTTTTTTTTTGATCTGCAGATCACCTGCTGATGTCAATCCACGTACAACCTCGAAAGAAATCCATTGGCCGACAACGCCTCTCAGTGCGCAGGGCACGGTTGTAACTCACCGGCTGCCTGGTATGTTATTCTCACCATCCTTTACTGATGGAGGCTGAAATTGGGACTGGACAATAGGAGACCATATGGCCAAACTTCTGAATGCATATTCTTCAACTTTGGCATTGTCGAGCCTTCTGTTTGGTAAAATAATCAGGTGGAAAATTATGCCTATGGTTTCCCAGTCCATGCATAATGCTTCCCGATATAAGTCTGCATTCAGAATATTAGCTATTGGCTACCTGGAACTTGGCTACTTTAAAACTCTTGGCTGTACTGCATGCACTGAGTATATTAGATTTGCTGTACCATGTACCTGATAGTTACACCAAGGTGACTATGATTTTCTGCTGTAATCATGTACACGTTATGCTGAAAAAAAAAATTAATTTTGAAATAAAGCCAATTATGCATAGCTTTAATTTCTAGAAATGATTTTGAACATAATTACTTAATTTGTTTGCCATTAAACTTACCTACTGAACCACCAAATGCTAAATCACCCGTCCCTATCTGTATTATAAACTGTTACTAATAATTAGACAATAAAAACAAATTATTTCCTAGTTGTTGATGTCATGTTTAACTCTAAAATGAGCATCCATCCCTTATATTCACTCCATCTTTAAGATTACCCGTTTCAAGCTCAGTGACATTTCCTGACTAAGTCTCACTTTCAGCTTGTCTGAAACCATCATGCATGCCTTTGTAACCTCAAGACCCGATTATTCCAATATATTCCTAGCCATTATTATGATCGCAGCTGATTTTATTATTAGACAAATCAGATCCCAGACTGAATTTTCACTTGATAGATCATAATTTGTTTGTTTTTGTTAAATAATTGGACTTGTACTGAATCACAAGCACAATAATGCTGCAGATCTGATTTTATCAATAAAACAAGTTTATTACACAAAAGAAATGAAGATAAAATAGAATAAACCAAGCTATTTACAATAGCACAATTTGAAAAAGTTCAAAACATGTATAACAATGCTATATTCCACCTATCCCAAAAGCATTCCTTTACAGTACTGATATACCAGAGAGAATTCCCTTCTCTATCATGTACATAGGTTTGAGTTAACTATTGCTTTTAATTCCTCGTCTTCGGAGTTTGATAGTCTTCTAACTGAAAGCAAGCTAATACTTTTCAATGTTTACTCTGCTCATAAAACTCTTCCAGTTTGAACAAATTCCCATTACACTTCATGAATCTCTCTCTGATATTGGTATTTTAAAAGAGCCTCCCGAAATACTGACAAGTTAATCATTAAACCCGCTCAGACACACAAACCAAAACATACATATCACTAGTTCAAAATCAAAAGTCTAAAATATATGATATTAAAAATATTTAAATCATACCCTACTTTGCCATATCTTCCAACATTCTATCTCTATAAGCGTAAAGTCTTGAAATCTCTGCTGTCTTCTGAACACTAAGTGCAGTTCAATCATCTGCCGTTTTGCTCACTGACCTATAATGGCTCCTGGTTAAAATTTCTCCTCCTTGCTTTCAAGTCACTCCATGTTCTCACTCCTCCCTAAGTCTGTAGACTCTTCCAGATCCATGTACCCTCCCAGATATCTGTGCTCATCTAATTCCAATCTCTTGAGCATCCTGTATTTAATCACTCTGCCATCTGTAAACATGCCTTCAGTTGCCTAGCCATAAACGCTGAATCTTTCTACTTAAACATTACCATCTCTTAACTTCTTTTTTTTGCCCTTCTTTAAGATCCTCTTTAAAACCAATTCTTTGATCAAAGCTTTTGGCCATCTGCCCTAATATCACTTTGTGTGGCTCACCATCCAACCTTGGTTCTTGAGAAGCATGTTTTTTTGTGTTAAGGGTGCTATGTAAATTCAATTTGTTGTTGTAAAATACACAGCTTGACATCAGTGCTATTTAAAGATTTGATCTTGTTGGTATTATTTAATTAAAGATTTATCTGGGGCACATCGGCTTTCAGGGTGCAGTTCTCCTCTAGATCCCTAGTTGGGTCTCACAGTGGTTTTTTATGCCTCTGTTGGCCAGTCCACCCTTACAGGTTTGGCTTCAGTCTCTCTGCTTCTCTTACTCTCTCTCTATTCTTCCCTTCATTTCCTATCAATGCTTTCCCACCAGATTTTATTTCACTCGTCCCCAAACCCAATGCTTGTTCCAATCTTAGTTGTGTCTTTTCACTGCTTTCTCAGCTGTATTAGATTTTGAAGGCATTTGATTTAAAATGCAGTCAGCACTTCCAAAATGCTTGCTGATTAGGAACAGGCATTTGCTTGTGCTTCTTTAGTTGAAGAGGAGACTGCACAGAGAGTAGGATGTGAGACAAAGTGACGTTAAGAAAAAGGAGAGAAAAGCGGAACAGAGGAGAATAAAGCACAATAGAAGACCAAGGTATAGAGGCTTAGGGAGACTGGGCTTCTCCTTCTCACTGCCTACCCTCGAGGTGAACAAATCTGTGATGAGGAAAGTGCATGCAAAAGCAAAGGGAGAGGAGGAAAATGATATTGGGAATCAGCAGGATATTCAAAGGGCAAGGGATATACGAAGCCATAGGAGAAAAGAGGTCACAGGAAGGCATGGGGTAATGGATAGACAAAGGAGGTGGAGTTCGAGCAACAAAGTTATTAATCTTTCCCAAAACATCGTGCTTAATTCACTTTAGTCTGGCTGCTGCCTTTTTGACAGTGTAAGTGTAACAAACCTTTGTGGGACTTTAACATTACCCATCAGCACCAATCAGTTTCTAAATGTGTGATGTTGATACCCAGCTCCACCTTCCTATTACTTCCTTTCCCAATAGCAATTAGCTGTGTCAGGCTGCGAGTCAGAAAATAGTCTAGATCAATGTGAGACCACTGTTTTTGGTTCCCTACTGTAAAATCCCATCTGTCTCTCAATCCTTTCAGTCATTTGCTTGAGCTGAAACAGTCCTTGTAAAGCTGTCCTTGGTGTGAAAGATTAAGAGAAATTGAAGGGATATAATTGATGGGGATGAGGTGGGGCTGAGAGCTGCGAGGCCGCAATGATCATTACCGGGATTTAGAGATTGAAGCCCTCAGCATGACCCTTCCCACCATTCCACACCAATCACTTCATTCCCACCATTCCACACCAATCACTTCATTCCCACCATTCCACACCAATCACTTCGTTCCCATCATTCCACACCAATCACTTCTCGACACTGAAAAGAGAGTTTGAAGCTGGAGAGAGAGAAACAAGAAGAAGTGATTCTGGGATTCATTTCCTCGAACAATCTCAACCATTAGAGTGAAACATATATGAAAATAGCAACCCCAACTGTTTACTCCATTTTGCATAACAATCAATCCATGGTCTCTGAATGCAGTGGTTCACATAGAATAAATCATTGTCCTGATTTTCTGCTGTGTTGGTGGAACAGTAATCAAGATGATGCAGGAAAGCAGCAGACAAATTATACATTCACTCCAAAATCTGCACTGAATTCAAATTCATTTAACCCTTGTAGAAGCACTAAAATAGATGTAAGAGCTGACATAAAGACATACATGGAGTGTACAGATGGGTAGCAGAATTACCTTTTATCTTGAGGTTCAGGAGCTGACACTTAACCTACACAGGCTGTACTGTAAAAGGAGGGTGTGAATCATTTTTGTTTACTTTGTATGAATTGAAATGAATTTGACCTTACAATGCTCTTTCCTGAAGCACTCTAGTGTGAAATGCTTTAATTCTGCCAGTTGGAATTTTATGACTAGAGTTTTAATCATTGATAAACTGCCTCACTTTTTTATGTTACAAATATTTTCTTTCTATTTGCAGTTGATATACCTTCTCCTGCTTCTCCTGTGTCCCACTCCCCTCGACCACTTAGTCTCTGCTACACCCTTCTATGTGAAGTACTGTGCTGTCCTGTTAACTCTACATATCCACCTGCTAGTAGCATCCTGCCAGTGACTACCAACCCATTGACCCCTTCATCAACCAGCACTAACCATTCCACTGCTGGTAAGTGGAGATGCCTTTCCCTCCTCAGGAATGGCACATCCTTTTCTTTTATGTGATGCACAATTTAAAGAAAATGAAAACACCAGTGTTCTTTTATAAAATATTCTTGGTGATTCCAGATCAAGCTGGCATATCCTTCACCAGCAATATCAAAGCCAAGTCTTCAATAAACGAGAATGCGAACAGCTACAACAGCGGGCAGACATCTTCCAGGGATGTGGTTAGCACCTCCAGATCCAGCTCAAACAGTTACAGTCCCTTACCACAGATCACCAACATCCATGGCAAATCAAAGTTCCCTCCTCGTTATGCCAGTACACAAAACAAACTGCCCAGTTTGCCCGCAAGAAGACAAAGAAGCACTGAACAAATGGACACTACAAACAACAACAACCCAGACTGTGAGTTATATACACACTGATGTCATGCATGCTCAGCTATTTCTGAGATACCCGACTATGACGTACATTAGCGCAGAAAGTCTATGTTGCAGGGAAATAAATAACTATTCAGTCAAGTGCAACTATGGGTTTGTAGCATGTAGTTTGATTCAATGTAACTTTCTGCAGTTTTGATTCAGTTCAGCACGAGTATGGGCTACAATTCAAAATAGCTTCAAATCGGGACTAATTGGCACAAAACTGCAATCACAGAGGGAGAGGTCAGGATGGTTGCCATGGAAAATGGGAAAATGACACATTGATGTAGGAGGATGAAACTGACACTGAGATGCATTGTTTGGATAGGGCAGAAAGAGCAACAATTGGGCTGCAGTTGATAATGACATTGGGTACCTGAACTGAGGAAGTGATTCATTTAGAGCACATGCTTCTTCTGCTGCTGATGACGTGGTGAGGTGGAACTGAGTGACAAGGGTGGCTTTAATTGATTTGATGATCTTTGCAGCGGTCAGGAGTCTGAAATAGGATAGTTTGTAAATGTGTGAAAGAAACAGTTCTGTGCCTTCTTAGCAATGTGACAGTAGGTAGTTGGAGGGGTGGTTTGCAAAGATCAAAAGTAAGTTAAGGGACAAGTTTATATTTAATTAATTATTATTTTATTCTTTTCATATTTTAATTTATTGAGGAAATATATATATCATATAAAAGATACTTAAACACAAACAACACTATACACACAACCTAAACATCCAACATACATTAGGGTACCAAAGACATACACATAACATTTGCAGTGCTGCATGTACTGATATTTTAAAATTATACACCGAGGCAATGTTTCTTTGTGGGAACTTTGTAACTATCCCATTTCTTCTCCCAAAGGGAAGAACACCACCTTGACTTCTATCCAGATCATTGAGGATGGCCTGGAGATCTCAGAGCAGTACTGTCTGAGCCAAGGATCCTGCAGGTAAGGAATATTAGCAGAGTCAGATGCTTGCTGTGTTAACTGTAGTACTGTCAGTGTTAAAGCAGGACAATACTGTGAAGAGAACTGTGTTCTCAGTCAGGATACTAGACCGGACTGTTCACAGTTTGGGGAATCAGATCTATATGTTGAGAAGAGGACAAGGGAAACAATTTGAGCTGAAGTACAAGACTTCTATTTGCACAAATCAAAAATGCTGGAAATCACAGCAGGTCAGGCAGCATCCCTGGAGAGAGAGCAAGCTAACATTTCAAGTCTGGATGACTCTTCATCAGAGCTGATGTGAAGTGATGAAGAGTCATCTAGACTCAAAACACTAACTTACTGTCTCTCCATGGATGCTGCCTGACCCTCCGTGATCTCCAGCATTTTTTATTTTTAGTACAGATTCCAGCATTTGCAATAATTTGCTCCGATATATACACAATCTGTATGCAGCATGTCTGATGAAATATATATGGACACAGGAGGACTGGTGTGACATATTCAATTGGTGTCCTATATGCAGGATGAGTTCTCAGTCAGGCTACAAGAGAAGTATTTGATAGATAAACTTTTACTTCATCAGTCAAATGTGCACAGTGACAGTGTGAACTTGCTTAAGATGCCTTTAATGCACAGACTGAGTATGTATATTAAATCAGATTCAGTAACTGGACTTGGGTGGTGCACTGACTATTGTACCTACTCCAGCTGCAAAATAGCAGCCCTAGGTATGTCATTTATTGGTGTTTCTATATTTATATTTATCAGGGGATGTGAACTGGATCAATACTACTCTATATAAATGATTCGGAGATGCCAGTGTTGGACTGGGGTGTACAAAGTTAAAAATCACACAACACCAGGTTATAGTCCAACAGGTTTAATTGGAAGCACACTAGCTTTCGGAGCGATGCTCCTTCATCAGGTGATTGTCACCTGATGAAGGAGCGTCGCTCCGAAAGCTAGTGTGCTTCCAATTAAACCTGTTGGACTATAACCTGGTGTTGTGTGATTTTTAACTCTATATACACTTAGTTAATGAAGAATGCTGAATGAATTTCCTTATTAATTTGCAGATTGAATGAATTAGTACAATACAGCAATATTTAAATTAAACAAATAACTGTGGATGCTGGAGATCTGAAACAAACCTGAACAAAAATTGCTGGAGAAACTCAGCAGACCAGGAGAGGGAAATGGAGTTAATGTTTCAAGTCCTCTGAAAAAGGGTCACAGAAGATTCAAAATGTTAACAATATTCAAGCTAGGACAATAGATAATTTAATATGAATGTTCTGTGCCTTTTTAAAATAATTCTATCAGTGTCAAGATATCTGTGCTGTGGCATTATTGAAATATTTGTTTTTTTTAGAAAATGTGCACTAACCAGAGACCAGAAGAAAGTTACAGTTTTATCTCAGAAATTAATTGGTGAAATGTTTTGAAAGATTAAGCTCAGGTCAATTTTATTAATGCATTGAAGCCAGTATCTGTAATGGGTAAAGATTGAGAAGATTAATTTAAGCCCAAAAATAGCATATAAGTAAGAAAAGGAACCAAAAATCATTGTTCCAGAAATTTGCTCCTAGGTTTGGAAATGAGGTAAGATAGAAATGCATTTGTGTAATCAGTTGGTTTCTATAGTGGTTATAGTATTATTAATCCTATAATTATATATTTTATGAAATGTTTATAGACAAGTGACAAAACTGTGATTGTAAGAGAGGAGTAGCATTGTCTGCAGCTGCCATCATCTGTTTGAACACTAACTGTTTTCTGCTCCTTTCTATAGCTCAGGGAATTATACATACTCCATTCCAGTCAGCAAGACCACACCCATAGATATCACCATCACTCTTCAAATGAAGTAAGTGAGTTGCTTTCTTGAACGTAGAGTTTCTGTTAATATATTTCTTGAGCTCACTTTAAAGTTCAACAAAATTCTTTAGCTTAATTTTCAGGGAAAATGCATTGCTCCTTACCTATCAGTAGTATTTCAACAAAATGATTAATCTAAACATAAGCCAAAATAGTATCAATTCTTAAGGTATTTAACAGAATTACACAAGCAAGGTATCCATTGATTTGATTTGATTTATTATTGTCACATGTACCGAGATGTAGTGAGAAGTGTTGTTTTGCAAGCTCTACAGGCGATTGTACCATACAAATTGCACCAGGGTAACAAAACAGAGTGCAGAATGCAGTGTGCAGAGAGACAGATCAACATTAGTATTTGAGAGGTTTGTACAAAAGTCTGATAACTGCAGAGAAAGAGCTGTTCTTGAATCTGGTCGTATGTGTGTTCAAACGTTTATATCTTCTGCCTGATGGAAGAGGGTGGAAGAGAATACAACTGGGGTGGGAGGGGGTCTTCGATTATGTTGGTTGCTTTCCTGCGGCAGCAGTAAGTATAGATAGAGTCAATGGATGGAAGGCTGATTTTTGTGATGGACTGGGCTGGAATGACTCTCTGTAATTTCTTGTGGTCTTGGGAAGAATGGTTGCCATACCAAGCTGTAATGCATCCACATAGAATGCTTTCTATGGTGCATCTATGAATATTGGCGAGTGTCTTTATGGATATGCCGTGACATGACAAGACGGACATCCTGCTCCTTTCCATAAGTTGTGCACATAGTTAACCAGCAATCCCCACTGGTTTACCAATCAGGCGATGATTATTTTTTCCCTTCCCCAACTCAGGGGTGTTGACATCAATTGAAATCCCCTGCTGATTCCCTGGCTGTGATGAGCCACTCAATAGTTGCCTGGCATTTATCCTGAAGTGCTGAAAAGACCAGGCAAGGGATTTGTGCACTACTGACATTCAATATATGGCTACCATTGGACACTGGGGAAGAATTACAGGATTTGAAATAGACCGATGAAGCGTCCATTTGCAAAAACGTGTCTAAACAAATCGATAAATAAAGACCAAACAGGCTTCTCTCCATTGATATGATACAATCAATCCTTGTATGTTTGAGGTTTTCCAAAAATTAGTTGAGGTTTGGTTATTTGTAATGAAGAAACAAGCAAGGTATTAATGTTATATTCTGTTTAATTGTGGTCAGTAATCAAATCATCTAGTAGGGTCTAACAGGAATACCTGAAACCAAATGGAATTGAGGAACAGATGATGGGTACATGTTAACTCGGGGATAATTGGATGAGAACCTGAAATGTATGTGGAACTGGGTGTGGGGGAAACAAGTAATGTTGAGGATTTTGTGATGTGTGAGTTGAGATAAAACTATAAAAGTTTTAAGCCCTGGTGTCTATCAGATACTAGAAACACATCCTGTAAACCTTTGTATGTGACTATATTTCTGCTGTCAATTGAGATTTGCCATATGGCTGAAGGCCAAATGTAAGGTCATGGGTTTATGGTTTATTGATTTAAGTCTTGCAATTAAAGTTAAATTGAATGCTTCAGATCTTAGATCATCAGGACCATTTTAAAGATTACCTCTACAATAGCCTAGTTCACAAGTGTAAAATCATGCCTGAGCAATCTCTTTGACTGTTTTGAAAAAAGTGACAATTTAAGTGTTCTATAGTAAACAGATCGAAAAATTTTCTATTGACTTCCAAAAGGATTTTGGAAGGATTTACACATGAAAATCTGAATTAAATTCAAAATGTGGGGGTTAGGATAAACCATGAGAATTGACAAGAAATCATCTAAAAGAATGGAATTGAGTCATGAGAAGAAATATGTCAGAGTAAAGTCATTTCCATTGGGGAAGACTCATCATATTAAGTGGGTGAGGTATGTAAGTGGTCAGTAGCAGCCCTTACACAGAATCAGGGACCCCTGGGCATGGAAATTCCAGAAAGCAAACATGGCAATGTTTGAAAAATTGAAATTTTAAAACTGGGGAGCTGCTTACCCAATTGTCAATGTCTCAGTGAGCTCAGGCTGATTGGAGAATGGAACTTTGGTGTGTGTTTGGACACAATTTTAGATGAGCTTAAGTTTATGAGGGTGATAACTTGGAGGGGCAAACATGGTTGCATTTGAATAGTCAAAATAATGGCTAAGAATTTCACCAGGAATAACTGATCTGTGGCAATAGTAGAGTCTGAGGTGGAATTAGTGATGGTGTGCATATATGGTCTGTAGCTCATCTCCAGGTCAACATTGAAATCAGTCTCATTCATCTTCAGACAATTACCAAGGAGGAGGTTTAAACTGAGAGGTAGTGAATGGAGTTTGTGGCACAAACCAAAGACAATGCCATATGGTCAATAACTCCTCATTTGGCTCAGTGTCAAATTTGACTGATGATGCTCATGTGGGACTTGGAGGCATTTTGCGACTTAATGATGCTATATATACACACAATTGTTTTGAGGGTGTTGTCAATGGGCATCATTGCCCTCAGTCCTGTCCTCTTTTGCATCCAAATATGGATTTCCTCATCACAGACACTGGACATGATTGGGAGACATGATTGTAGAAATCCCACTGCTGCTTTGGTGGACATGACCTACCTCAGCACAAACCATGAATTGAATATTCTGGCTGGTATGCTTTCTGACATTTTCATTCATAAGCAATTAGGAGAGCTAATTAGGAACTTTTCAAAAAGTAACATCCACCCTGATCTTCCGAGGATCCCAGTGTACTCACCATGAACCCACTGTGTTGCTCTTACTCCTCTTGAGTGAGAAGTTATCACACAGGCTGTCAATGTACAGCTGTCAATAAGCAAATATGTCAATGTAAACTCCAGACAGTGGAAGTGAAGGATCTAAGTCGCTATGAGGTTTTTCCTAACTTGTTTTTGTTGTTTGTAAATTTTCATTTTCTCTGGGTGGGATGGGGAATGGTGGGAGGGCCAATATGAATATGCATGTTTCTGCTCATCATGTTGAGATATGTCGGTGTGAATGTTGTGTTTTTTTGGACTCATTGTTCATCTCTGTCTGCATTATGGATATTATTGGGCTGGATTTCTCAAATTGTTTTTTTACCAACGAAGAGAGCTGGACATTTCTGAGAGGAGATTCCATACCTGACTCCTTCAGGAATCTGGAGGTGGACTTCCATTCTGACTTCTGGTATAGCACAGAGCCATTGGAGAAAGAGAAACCACACCCCATTTTCACAGCCTGACAGCCATTTTGACAACTGCTATCAATAACAAGTCCATAAGGGTAACTGTGAGATTAGGCTGCTGGGAGAGCAGGGGATGCCAGATGGGAAGAGGGTCGGATGCCAGGTAAGTATGGTCCAGCTAGGTAGGGATAAGGTGCCAGGGATTAGGATGCCAGATAGATTGGGTGTAATGTCAAATAAGGAGTGTGCTAGCTGGATATGGTGACAGCTGATGAGGATTAAGGTGCCAGAATTAGAATCTCTGATGGGTAGCTCGTAGGGAACCAGTTAAAGTAAGTGCCAATTGGGAAGGGTGCTGGGATACCAAGTGAGCAGGGTGCAAGGTGACAGGCAGAACGGGTAAGTGATGCAGTGTTTAGGTTGGGTGCTTAGGAGAAATTGGTTCTGGTGGGTGAGAATGGGGCGGAGAGGGTGGTGTTGGGTTTAGAGGATTTCAGATCCAGCAGCAGGGGTTCCAGGTTGGATCCAGTGAAAGGTTTTCTGTGCGAGCAAAGTGAGGTCGGGTCTGGAGCAGGTGAAGCCAGTTTGTGTCCATGGAGCTGTCAGGTCACAGTCTGAGGGAGGTGTGGTTAAGGATGTGTGAGCTAAGTATGGATCAGTTGAATAGTTACTCAGAGATTAGACTCTGTACTTTCTTTGAGTGACTATTTGCTTAATTTTTTTGGAATGCTTTGGATTCTCTGATTTTAAGTGGAGACCATGAGGGAGTTCCTTGTGCTCAGGAGTCCCCTAGTGGACTCATCAATTTCTCAGGCAATTCCTTCTGAGACATCTCTGATGGGAATTCTGCAGGGTCTTCAAGGCTAACTCCCACCTGTGCCTCCTGAAGTATTCATGTCTTTTCTATACTATAATGTCCAGATTTGGACACAAAAGTCCAGCTGAGGCCAAGTTAGTGTTTGTAAAGGTTCATCATAGGTTTGCATTCTATGCCACTGTTTATAAAGTTCAGGATGTCAACGATCTTCTGAACCACTTTATCAACATCCTGAAGCTGCATGGGTGAAATTCAAGCCCCCTGGTCCCAAAGTGGAGTATACCAAAGTAGCTCACTCCTTCCTGTTGGCCTTACCATTTTACCTTTTTTCTTCTATAGGACCTCAGTGCCTCTGGCCGTTTACCTGTGCAGTGTCAACTACGGCAATTTATGCGGGAGTATCTCAAATACGGACTTGAAAACTGAGACATCAGTCACCCAGGTAGAACCTAAACACTGCAATATATATGATATTTTTTAGCTTTTATTTTTCCCATCATTTCAAAATATTGTTCTATTTTTAGCCATCCCAAGAGTGTGTGAGTAAACTTTTCTTGAAATGTGATTCTTTATTAAGTTGTTGGGACTGGCATATCTTCAAAGTGGCTTTTGTGTCTTTATTCTTAAGGAATTCCAACACCAAAGTCTTTCTTCGTTCAGTTTTCGTGACATTCCGCTGAAGAACTTAGTGGACATTCATTCCCTGGAGGAATCTTGCCTAGATTCCTGATTTAAGATCCATTTCTTCACAGATTTCACATCAAGAACTTGAATGATTCCTCCTCCATTAGGTAATGATCAAGGAGCCTAGCTGAACTCCATTTCCTTCAGATAGCCCACACAGGAAGCTGCCTGAGCTTCATCTCCTTGAGGTATCCATCCCAGAATGCTAGCTGAAGTGCCATCACCTTGAATTATTCACTGATGAAGCTAGCGGTGCCATCTAGAGTTGCGCTCTCCCAAGTGTTGCACCATCTTCAGGCATCCCCGCTCCAAGAGTCTTCCTGAATGGTTTTGCCTTGAAGTGTCTCATCTAAGTCCCTGACGCATCAAGAATTACATTTCTGAAGTTGAGCTGAGTTCCATTTCCTCCACTTGTCCTACATGGAGCCACTTAACCCCAATCATAGGCTTGCTGAAAGAATGCCTGTGCCAAGTTACTTACAATCATCAGCAATTTGTTATGGTCATGAATAACAATACATTTTGGATAAATTATCCAAGTTAAAATTATAAAATTTTTTGAGCTTTTGTTAGCATTTCAACACACAAGAATGCAGATTACTTTGCTCTTGCCAGTTTTTAAGCACAAATGTTGCTGAACCTCATGAGTTTCTCCAGCAATTTCTGCTTTCATTTTGGTAGATGACATTATCTCATGGAAATAAATGACCCTATCAATAACAGGAGAATGATGCCAAAGTTTGGTCAGCGAATGCTTTCATAAAGAAGTCAACAATTCTGAATAAATAACTGATGCTAAAGAAAGGCAGAAGAATGCGGTATGAAATCCTCTTGGGGTTGACACTGTGTACTTACATTCCACTGTCCTCTCGCTACCGCAGGGAACAACACACAAGTGGCCATTGGTGGTTGCTCCATACTTTGATATCACCTATCACTTCCGAGTGGCTGATCCAGTGAGTATCAAGTGAATCTCTAACATGCAAGTAATCTGAAGGCCATTTTGCAATCTGTCATTCCTTTTCCCACACAATGTTTCTTCTCAATACATTTTCACCATTTTCAATCTGAAATCATTGAGCTTTCCCATGTTTAGTGAACTCTATAGCATGGTTTCTGTTTCTGTGAAGACTGAAAGGCATGGGCAAGTTGATTCAGAGGGCCTGTTTCCATGCTGTAAACATCTATGATTCTGGAACCAGATTGTTGATGGCATGCAAGATCTTTTCTTTGCCTAGCCCATCCAAATGATAATTGAAAACAATTTCCAGTGCATTATTTCTCTCTACATCCTCACTGGGTTGCATAGAGACTCATTGGACTATCCCTGACTTGTATCTCACTGGATTGGATATTACATATCCAAATAATGCCAGAAAATGCAGCATGATGATACCAACCTTCTGCCGTCTGTATGTTTAGTGACGTGCCGGAGAGTCAGTTAGTGGATGTCAGGCAGGAAGGATAGCACAGACCCATTGCACAAACCCTTCGCCTTGCTCTGTCCTAACCTTGCAGTTCTATGAATACACATGGATGCCAAAGTCAGCAACCTGCCTACCATTTTAAAATCATTCATTAGCAATCTGTAAAGCTGGTCAACAATCCAATCTGCAATTTTTCATTGCCCACTATATTTTTTGGGCATGGCTAAAGATAAAGGGTCAGTAGAAAAGACCAGCCACTGGGAACATGATTAAATGTATTGGCAGGAAGGTGGCAACATCTGAATGAGTTTTAACAACATGCTTTATTGTTTGGCACATTCAATGAATGGTAAAGACCAATTCTGGGAGTAGAGGGACTTTGCAAGTCTAGCTGTGACTGCAACATTACCCCGCTGCCACATCGCAGCTGGTACTACTGTATCAACTTGCTCCTTTTTGCAAATTTGTTGCTTGGAACACACAGGTGTGATTCATATTCCACTGTGAATGTGGCTGCAACAAAAATTTAAGACTGTAACAATTTATATTAACTCAATGTCAGAAGAGCTAACTATATTATAGTATCGAGAAACCGACATGAGAAACATGAAACCTGATAATAACTACAACGTTGTAAAGGAGCAAGGGGAAGGGTTTGTGCAAAGGAAGGAGTGAAGCCTCCTTCATGTCAGAACAGCTACTAACTGGCCACCTGGTGCTCCATTGAACATGCAGACTGTAAGGGCGGGTGGACCCTTCAGCTTCCAATCCATCTTCCCCACTCAACCAGAAGCTTAAAATTCAATCCATTGTTTCTCAGTGGAACTCTTTACCTCATTCAGCTCTTCACTTCCCCTACAGTCAAAAGACATCTAAACCTCAATTGGAATTTCAATTAAATTGGAGTCGTTTTATTGCTACATCCAGGTTTATCATAATCTTGGTGGTTGCAAGGAAATTGATATGATGGAAAAGATTGAAAGGAATTCTTTGTGGCTAGATTACTAACTACTCCAACAATGCATTTGTCCCTTGTGCCATTAAACTTTCACAATCCCAAGAGTAAAAGTCTCTGGTCAACTTGTGTAAACAATAGGCAAGCTTCAGGCATGTTAGAAAGTAACAATACCAGATCATTTCACCTTTCCCTGACTGGGTTTTATCTTTCTTGTAACACAAACCCTGGCAGAATGTCTCCAAGAAAAGAGTCCAAATTGCACAGGAATTTCATTCATCTTCTACTCGCTCTTTACAAGGTCAGCCAGGGTGCTGGGGTTGTCAAGAAAATCCTTCCACAGTTTCCTCCTGCTGTCAGATGGAAAATATTGACATCGAGAATGGTACAATTGGGTCCAGCAAGGAAGCAGACCAGATGCTGCCAAATACAGTCAAATTATTTTAAAAACTTTACATATGTAGCTAAAGATGACACAGAATGGGATGCCCGATTTTGGCATTTCTGAAAGCACGAATCCAAGTCACACTCTTAAAGGCTTGGCTACCCCCTGGCTCTCCATTGATGATCTCTAGCTTTGATAGTCTGGACTAGATTCCAAATTGCTGTTTCACTACACAACACACACTTTGTACATGATACAATCTCAACTGTATTGCATACATGTTGCTGTGACTATATAATGTGGAACAGACTACAACAATCTCTCTCCTTCACAGCAGAGCCAGGCTACATGCAACAGTGAGAGCACTTCCGCAGGAGAGACCTTCACACAATACAGCTTTCACTTCTACAGAGTCTGCAATTGAACAGGAAAGGGCTCCCAAGTGAGACAGACCACTCACTCTCCTCTTGAAGAGATGCAATGTCAGCGAGGAATCTTTTCTGGCCCAAGACAACAAAGTTATTCAGAATGACCAAAGGAGATGTTGGTGTGATTGGGAAGTTCTGTATGTCTCACACCCACAACCCTGCACTTACCACTTCGCCATCCTGCTGGGACAGGAGCTTTTACACTTTGCTGGTAGAGGGGGGGGGGGGGGGGGGGGGGGGGCAGTAGGGGGATGATATATGCTATGCAGTGCAGGTTATTGTAAAAGACACAATTTAGTGAAAAGATCGTCAAAGAAAATGATTTTGTGCTGCTTGTTGGTTTGGACCAAATGGCTCTTAGAGCTTCTGTAAGAAGTACACAATTTGAAATTGCATCCTGAAAGCCAAATTTGCCCAGCTATGCACTAAATAGGAGAGACTGCGTGGACGTTGTGTAACTAGCAGATATCCCTGCCCAATAATCACACAAAATTAAATAATTCCACACGCTGATGTTAAAAAATAATTTGTACTGATCGCTGGTGCCAAACATAGTTGCGCTGCCCTGAATAAGGAAGAAGCATTAGCTAAAAGTTGCTGTTCCAGCGCCTGGCTCACTATCCAGTGACTCCTCCCAGCTCCATCTCCCTACAGCTCCAAACTCTATCTGTGGCCAGAATTCAAATGAACTGCACTGACCTCCACTGTAAAATTGCTTATTAGCATTCACCATCCAAGCGATGGTCACTTGACTGAGGTACTAAGGAATACTGGTCCTACGGATTCACAGTCCAGAAGAATCCATATTCCAGGAAGACAAGGATAACTGGAAAGCTAACAAAATGAATGATAAGTGTGTATTGCTTAGCAGAGAGCACGTATGGAACTAAGAGTTATGGATGAGGGAAGAAGTACGAGTTGCTAGTTTGGCATTCAATCAGTCAGTCAGTAAACTGGTCGAGATATAATACTCACTAATACCCTTACACTAGAGAGGCAGGATTGAAAAATGCTCCAAATTGCTAATCCAGTCCCTACGAGACACAGATAAAAATACCTTTTAGGTTGCAAAGAGCTACATGAGTTACCAAAACAATTGTTGTGTGTAGTAGATTCAACAGTACTAAATGATACACTGCAATTACATCAAATGTTCTGGAGGATTGGGTCACTTATGTTGACAATGTAATTTCCTTCAAATTATCATGTGTTTTGTAGCCTTCCAAAGTTTCATGGATTACATCACTCATTGAAGCGTCTAATTATTTCCAGTTTGTAGCCCTAGATACATGACAAATGTTATTTGTATTATATTTATGAATGGAAACCCATCTCAAATTTAGAAATTGAGAATGTGCAGAATATTGCATAATTGTAGTGACCTGCAGAGTATGCAGGTGTCAGAAAGTATATGGGCTTCAGCACAACTCTGTCGATTGAAATTTATGCATGAATACTCAGACCAATTAAACTGACAGCTGGGTAGTGTTGAAAATTAGACATTGGCTTTTCATCTCTTGAACCCAAATTCAAACTGATGCGATGAAATCTCAGTCTTCTGGCTGGAATGTTTCAATCTGAAATGAATTTCAGCCATTTTGATCCAAGGGCAGGGCACCCAACAGATTTGAGGGAGCTTTTATCCTTATCTAACTGCTGCACTTGACTAAAGAGAACTTGATGCTAACACTGGATTCTGAATGTAGATAGTGTTCCAGATCCACAGCACTATCTCCCTCAATGAGCACAAATGTTCACAAAAGGCCATTCCCCAAATACTAAGTGGGTAGGAGGGAGTTGAGAAAGAATTCGCCCTTCACCTAATTTACTACTTCAAATGGCCTGCGAGAACAGTGTCTTCCTGCAGTTTCCATTTCCCAATGTGCTTGTAAAATCCATAAATTCCATAAATCCTCTTTGGATGAACAGATTTAACCTTCATTCGTAGGAATCTGGGATATCTTCATTTTAACTACTGTCTAAAGTGACTGTTGTAAATATTCCCTAATGTAAATGGTATTTTAAAAGAAAGGACGTCAGTTATTGTGTAATAACTCATGCGATACTATATCCAGTGCATATAATGTGACTGTTACTGAATCAGAAAGGATTAGCTTTAACTTTCCTTTATTGTAGCAAAGAATTTCTTAATTCCCATTATTAACTTTTTTACTTGGGGCCTAGTGACCTGTTTGCGTGTGAGAACATATGGTTTTTGAGTTCTTAGTATCATAATCTCAGCAGTAGGGATGCTACAGTTTGACTCAGAGAAAGGAAGTGCTTGTGTTGAGATACAAGTTAAAGCTGTGACACCTACCATGGGTATGCTCATCACTGGTTGGCCTTATACATAAATGTTGCCACTTGGGCAAGGTACTAAAGGACAACTGGCAGCCGAGGAACTCAGATCCCAGAAAAGAGAAAGCACCTTGAGGAAATTGGGAGAAAACTTTGAAAGGAGTGGGGCATGGATAAGTCATTGCTGGACAAAGAGCTGTTTTGTCCCCAGCAATTAACTTTCTCATTATTTGGATGGCCCCAGTAACTGACACAGCACCAGAGTATCGTGTCTGGTAACTTCCTTCATACCTGTACAACTTAACATAAATTCACATTCGAAATTTGCATAGAAAGTCTCTTGAAACGTTTTCAAGAAAACCAGATTGAATCAATCACAAGAGGTCAATCAACTGCTGAGAAAAGGTCAGATCATAAGGCATCACAATTAACACTAGCAGGTATCACTGCTCCCCACTGCTTAAAGTTCACAATAACTGTACATTTAAAAAGTCAATTGCTAAATATAATAGCTCAAAGCTCCCTGTAAATACCATGTATTTTAATTGCTGTTGCAATCATTTCTTAAAGCACTAATTTTTATTTTATTTTTACAATCATGTGTTAATCGCTGTACGTACATTAGATTTTTTTTTACCTGTCAATAGGATTTTCCTAATGTGTTTTTTTTTGCTGTGGGTTGTAAGCTAGGCTTACAGATGTTCCTGCTAGTTTTTTTTTTAACTTCAAAGGATTTGAGGTTCCTTGTATTATTGCAAATATATTTATTGCTCTTTACTGACTTTTGGACAGCTGACTGCTTTTGTTTATCTGGGTCTGATTAAAGACCCCTGGAGTAAATGCAAAGATTTCTTTCAATTGTGTTTGTCTCAATGAGAAGAAGGAAATAACAAGTGCAGGATAACATTGATAGTCTCCTTATAAAGTCCCTGAAATCCAAGCACCAGTGTTTTGTTGCATACTGGTGAAGGACAGAGGACAGATTTAAGTGAACTGATGACTTTTTCAAAATCACTGAAAAATGGCCAGGTTTCTCATTTTAAAAAAGTTACCCTTTTTATTCATTTTTAAAAGGCTTTTCTTTATCAAAATGCAACTCAATGATACTTTCATTGCAAACACTTATGTGTATGTCTCAATGGATCAAAAGGAATCTCCACTTAAAATCCCCTGTAAGAGAACATTTTTCCCCTAGAAATGAATGTTTCTATTTGTTTACTTACAATGTAATGAATCCATCTGCATTATGCTGCATAGAAGGCAAATTTCTAAGACAGTCAGTTCCTTCTGGAAAGGAGGTGAAACGTTAAAATTTATAATTCTACCTCCCCCACATCAAACTTTAGCTTTTTGCTAATCAAATCCAGAGTATTAATGATAGGATGGCACCATAATGCTAGCTAAGGTGGTTAATTATTTGAAAAAAAAATGTGGCTTATTGTATTATATACTCGAATTGTTTCACCCCTTCTTTTGCAACACTCTGAAACCTTTTTGACGAAACGCATTGTGACTGTTGAATATGTTCATTAGCTCTTACCAAATAGCACTGCAATTGTTAATATGCAATAAATATTTTTAAATAAAACATTCCTATGGTTCTTGGTACATTCAGCTGTCAATTATAGCGTGACATAACACATCACTAAGGGCTTTTTTTACATCTCTTGTTAAGAAAGACTTTAATTTGAAATATTAATTATGAAGTTGATTTGTATAATTTTTTACCTGGCATTTAACAATAAAGCATATTATTATCATCTCTGAATTTCTCTATTGATTTGCTTTCAGACTCTTGTATCCTTCAAATTTGCTTGTAATGCTTTGGTCCCTCAAAATTCAATCTACAGAATCCTTGCATTTTACAGGTGGTAAAGATAGTTGTCTTAGCTTCACTCCACACTCACCACCTCCCCCAGAACTTGGCAGCTCATGTTCTATCCTGTATTTAATATCACTTTTTTCTTCCATTTGCACTGACTCCCTTTCTTTATTGTTATTTTCAAAGTTCTTATCCTCGTCTTCAGATGGCCTCCTACTTCTATAATGTTCTTTAGCTGTAAATAAATCTGCTGCTTCTTCAATCATTAAGATGCTCTGTGTCATGATGTGGTAAAATATCGACTCAAGATTCTTTAATCACATCATTTATGTTAGAAGCCTTGGGTTTGAGAGAAGGCGATTAAACATGAGTCCAGGACACCTAAAATGCCCAGCAAAATCATCTGACCTGAAAATAGTCAAGTTCAACAGGAATTCATAAAAGAATGTCTAAATAATATGGCTGAAACTGGTTTCTGCCTTGAAACTGCACTATCCACACCTTGAAAAGGCTATCCAAAAATAAATACATGTACATTAAAATGCATCCAGTGGAGTGCGTAACTCACACATTGAGACTCTGGAGATGTTTTGACTAGGTGCTGCCCAGACCAAAGACTATTCGGTGAACCTTGGAACGTCCAGTGAAGGAATGGATCCTCACCTTCTTCCTTCTCTGTATGAAAGTATAATGAGAACTTTGACAATGGACCAGGTAAGTTTTGTTAACAATAGTAGTCCCCTTTACAACCAACCCCAGTATTCCCACATCAGATTTCCTATCAGATGCAAAACTATGATTATAAGCTGAAACCAAAAGAGAAAATGTTGGAAAATCTCAGCAGGTCTGGCAGCATCTGTAAGGAGAGAAAAGAGCTGACTTTTCGAGTCTAACTGACCCTTTGTCAAAGCTAAGGGGAGAAATAGGGAGGTATTTATATGAGGCTGAGGAGAGTCATGGCTCCAGAAGCAAAGGTAGCAATAAAGAGATGATAATGACAGTGCATAGATAGATTATAGGGAGATTAGGAGCTGTGAATGACCAAGGCTGAAGCCAGTGCTGTGTGACAAAATATGTGGGGGATGGGATGGAGGGATGGGAGAGGTGAAGCAGAGGCAAAATGGAAAACAGGGGAGAAGGGTAGCAAAGGAGGAAGCGGAGAGAAAAAGGTGATGACAGAGTGGAGAGCGAGAGAAAGAGACAGAGACAATCAAGAAATAAGAGGTATAGAACAGTGAAAAAAACAAAATAAATGAAATAAAATTCTGAAGTTGTTGAATTCAATGTTGAGACCAGCAGGCTGTAACGTGCCTCGTCGGAAGCTGAGATGCTGATCCTCCAGTTTGCATTGAGCTTCACTGGAACGTTGCAGCAGGCCAAGGACAGACATGTGGGTATGGGGGCAGGATTGTGTGTTGAAGTCCGGGACCTGACTGCGTACAGACCGAATTAGCAGGCCAATTCACCTGACCTACACATCTTTGGATTGTGGGAGGAAACCAGAGCACGCAGAGGAAACCCGTGCAGACATGGGGAGAGTGTCTAAATTCCACACAGGCAGTCGCTTGAGGCAGGAATCTAACCCAGGTCCCTGGCGCTTTGAGGCAGCAGTGCTAACCACTGAGCCACTGCGCTGCCCTTCAAGTTCCCCTCCAAGCCACATGCTATCCTAACTTGAAACTATACCACTGCTCCTTCACTGTTACAGGGTCAAAACCCTGGAATTCCATTCCTAACACCATTATTGATGTACATAACCCACTGAGAATACAACAGGTCAGGAAGGTGACTCACTGGTCTTCTCCATGGCAATTAGAGATGGACAAAATATAACAGTCCAACCACAAACTCCCATATGGCATGATTTTTATTAACATTTATAATCTGCAGTAAAATACAAATACTTCCCAACCATTTCAAACGTTGAAATGATTAGACTTCAGGTGGGTAGGACATTAGTTTTGCCCATTTACCTTTGCCTCATATGCAGACAGGGTGGTTATGAAGGAATTTAGCACACTTGCCTTCATTGCTTAGACCTTTGAGTATAGAAGTTAGAGAGACATGTTGAGGTTGTACAGAACATTGGTGAAGCCTCTTCTGGAGTACTGCATCCAGTCCTAGTCCCCCTGTTACAGGGAGGATATTATCAATCTGGACAGGGTTCAGAAAAGATTTACCAGGCTGTTGCCAGGAATAGAAAGTTTGAATTATAGGGAGTAGATAGGCTAGGACTTTTTTGTTTTAAAAACTGGAACATTAGCAGTTGAGAAGTGACCTTATAGAGGTTAAGATCATGAGGCGAATAGATAAGGTGAATGGTAGCTTCTTTTCTCTATGGTGGGGGCTTCAAGACTAGGGGGCATGTTTTTCAAGTGAGAAGAGAAAGATTTTAAAAAGAGAAATAATGCAAAACCCCTAACTCAAGCAATTCTATCTTTGATGTTCTCAGTTGATGCCACACTTAACCAAAGCTGTCTTAATATCAATGGCAGTTACTCATCTCTGGCATTCACCATTGATGTCCATGGTTAGACTAAAGCATAAACAAGGTCTGGAACAAAAGAAACTGAGCAATAATCTGCTGACTGATAATGCCATGCATCATTTGTTAGCAATGTCAACAAAATCACCCCATCATGTGGATGACAGTAAACTGATGGGGTTGTAACTCGCCAGATAGGATTTTTCATGCTTTCAATGATCAGGATATACTTGGGAAATTTGTCACATGGTCAGGTAGGGTTGCCCTACTGGAATACAGAGCTGAAAATGTGTTGCTGGAAAAGCGCAGCAGGTCAGGCAGCATCTAAGGAACAGGAGAATCGACGTTTTGGGCATAAGCCCTTCTTCAGGAATGAGGAAAGTGTGCCCAGCAGGCCAAGATAAAAGGTAGGGAGGAGGGACTTGGGGGAGGGGCGTTGGAAATGCGATAGGTACTGGAATACAGGACTAACCAGTCCTGGAACACCAGTTTTTAAGAGAATAGGAGTCAGGGCCTATCACCTTTGCTTTGTTCAGGATATTCAGAGATTTGTTGCTATTACTCAGCTGAATCAGAGTTTGAGATATTGGGGAACCTCATGATGTGATGAATTATGTACTTCTGAGAAATAAACACATTAACCAATACACTAATTGTAGAAGCACAGACAGTAACATGACAATGACCAGATAATGTGTTTTCTGATTTTGATTGTGGGATGAAATGGAGTTAGGACACCAGAAAATGCTCTTGCCCCTCTCAAAAGTATGCCATAGCACTATTTCACATAAACTGAACTGCAGATCGCCCTTAGCTTAAAAATGTCTCATCTAAAAGAGTTCAGCATGAAATGTTTCAAAATAACAGGAACACAAAGACCAAAAGGTTTTTCTCTTGTTTTTATAAGAACATATTCTGTACAAAATCCAGGTGCTACTCAGTCGCTCTTGAAAAACTGGTTCTGTGAAAGCCAATGATCTGAGACTACGCTGAAGTCACCGTGGAAACGGGAGCTCCTGCTGGAATGGTCCCTCTTTTCTATAAAGGAGAGAAGGTAGACATGTTAAAAATGGACAACAGTTTCTTGTATTTAGTGTCTTTAATGTTGAACATGTTCAAAAATCCACAAGGCAAAACCTGAGTTAAAAAGGTTTTTTTTTCCTCTATTCAACTTGTGCAGAGATGTTGACACCTCTGCAGCAGGTTGGGCTTGACCTGGGCCTCCTGTTTCAGAGATAGGAATACTATCACTGCATCACAGGAACCCTTAAAAAGTCAAGGGATAGGTTAGCTGTGGTAACCATACTCTTTAAAAAAAAAGTGTTAGTTTTAAACAGTAAAGATGGAGGAGTATAAAGAGGGAATTCGAGAGTGGGACATGGTAACCATGACTTCAGCTGTCGAGAGGGATTAAATATGGAAGACTATAGAACAAAAAATTCAGTAGTTTAGCACTGGAGGACATGAAAGATGAGGATGCAGCCAAACAAGAAATTTATATAACAATAGTCTAAAATAGCCAGTTAATATATAAACATCAAATGTCTATCAGAGAGAAGGTGGAAAGGAAAGCACAGTTCATGAAGATTGCTCATTATCATTTCCTCAAGTCTTTTTTTAAAAGAAAGAAAAAGAGGCTTGCCTTTGTATGTCTGAACTGACTAATCTGCTGGTAGAATCAGATTCATTCATATTCCCCTCCAGTCTTCTCTCCATTTATTCTAGGGACATTGACTTGCATTGAACAAGTCTCAGAATAGTTCTTCAGTATGTACAATATGGCCATTATCCCCTATGCTGTGAACTGCCATTAGAAAATCTGACATATCACAACTGAGTCTTCACTTGCGTTGAGTGTTATCTATTTCAATCCCTATTCTTAGAGCACCAAAGCAAATTATGGAACTCTGCTACTCAATGAAAAAGCAACCAATGTGAACATTGATCTAGACCAGTCTGGTGTGACTGGTTCAGGCCCTTATCAGGGAGTCGACTTACCAAGTAAGTTCTCAGTGCTAACATTCAATGTCTTTCCCATTATCACTCTTATTACATTTGATCTTCCACGATACACTTTTGAATGTAGGATAGACTCTTTGCCCCATGTACTCACTGAACTAGGTGAAGAACCAGAGGAAAAGATAAACTACCTCCAATTTCTGTCCTTCCCTCTCCAACACCCAGCACGTTCAGTATAACTAGCCTGAATTAAATAGAACTTGCAGCATGAAATAACACTGGAGCAGCTCATGAGTGTTGTTATTGCCAACAGGGTATTCTGAACATGGGTAATTCAAGGGCATTTTATCTAGGCATTTCCATTTAGTTATTCATCAACACCCTTCCAGATAGTTACTGACAAGCTCATGACTGTAAATCACTATTTTGCACTACAGAGCTGACAGAGAAGAAAAAGTAGATTTAGAAACAGTGTGCAACTTTCAAAGCAAAATTAGTAAATCTATTGTGAAATTACTTTTTTCTAAGAACTGCATGAGTCAGGACAAAAGGTCAGCTTACTTTACTAAGTCTGTAAGTTAGGAGGGTGGTCATTTGATTCCAAGTTCGCTGATGCTAAATAGGGGAATAGCACTTATGTAGACTAATGGCTGAGTTCCCACTTTCTAGCACTATCCAGGTACCCTGCCGAAAAGTGAACATGCACGTGACATCAGAAAACAAATAAACTTCAATGCTCTCCAGTGTCAAACATTCTAGACTTAACGTCTAAAAGTTTACATCTGTGCAAAGTATCAGAGGTTAGGCTGTACCAATAGACAAGTCTGCACATCTTCAGGAAAAAAATAGTAGTTGTGGGGTTGTAAAAGAAAAACTAGGGCCTTGTATAGCACAACTGGACACTATGCTAATAAACCAAGACATTAATATCATGTGGTATACGTGCAATTTCACTGTATTATGCTGCTGCCCTAAAACATTACTGAGAATCAAGTACCATTTTACAAAAACAACCTGCTCCTTACCTTCCGCGCACACTCACAGTTGCTGTCATACATAAATCCCGACCCATAAGAGGAGGAAAAGTACTCCAAATCCCATGAATAGAGATGCCACTAAGGAAATCAGCAATTCTTTGTAGATATCTCTTGTGTATTTAGTAGATGTCACCTCATAGCTAATAAAATAATTCAGGAAAACAGGTTCAGGATTTAGTTTCTGCAGTTTGGGCTCAAGTGGAAGTACTGTACATCACATTGAGTTACTGCACATTCAGAAAACTTTCCCCTTACTGACCATGGTATATCAGAAGAGATGGTCTAGATGGATGTAAGAATTATACCATGCAACCTGGCTGTGCCTTTAAAGCCAATTGGCACAGCCGAAGATTACTGAGTAAAGGTTCTATAAATGAGAGATCTGCTTGTAAATCCCTGGCTTCTGATCCTGATGAAGGGCTTACACCCAAAACGTCAACTCTCCTGATCCTCAGTCGCTTCCTGACCTGCTGTGCTTTTTCCAGCACCATATTTTACAACTGACTGTCCAACATCTGCAGTCCTACCTTCTCCTAGAAGTACATACAGACATTGCACAAATTAAATTTAACAGTTCAAATGAATTCCAGTCTCTTCACTTCAACATCTCCCATTTATTCTGAAGTCAGTGTTTCACAATGAAACATGGTTCCACAGCTCATTGCCATTCGGCACACAATTCTTTGTGTAAACAGACATGGGGTGACATATCAGAGTTGTACAGCATCAAAACAAATCCTTTAGTCCAATTTGTCCATCCTATATTAATCTAGTTCCATTTGCCAGCATTTGACCCATCCTTTCAGCTGTATATTAGTGTAGAGTCAAAGCCTGATCCTACAACCCACCCAAAGCCAACATGAGCACTGCCAGACATGGATATGCTGATTGTGCCTTCATCCCCTTCTACAGCCCAAGTCCAGAGGTCAAATGTGGCAAGCCACTCCAAACACCAGCTGAAATAGGGAATCTAGGAACCATTCTATACTTGAGACCTTTACATCCTTTAATACTTCTGAAAATAATTTCGACACTATCTGCATAGAAACGTACTACTACTAATGATGAGAGGGAGGAACTATTGAGGAGTAGAATCAACTTTCACTTTAGCATTGAACACTTCCAAAAATAGCTTATAATTTTATAGCATCCTGAACATGAAGTGTCCCAGGGTGTTTCACAGGAACATCATGAAATCATCTTTGGCACTGAGTCACCATAAAACTATACCAAGACAGAGTATCAATTATCAGGGAGGCATTGGCCTAGTGGTATTAATTGTTAATCCAGAGACTCAGAATGTTGTGTGGACCCAGGTATCCCAATCTAATGACAACCATTGTCGATGATTGGAAAAACCCATCTGGTTCTCTAATGCACTTCAGAGAGGAAAATGCCATCCTTAGGGTCTGGCCTACAAGTGACTACATTGTGACAGCAACGTGGTGAACTCTTAACTGTGCTCTGGGCAATTAGGCATGGGCGATAAATGCTGGCCTAGCCGGGGATATCCTCATCCCATAAGAGTAAAAAAAATCTTGGACACAGATGGAGGTTTAAGGAATGCCTTATATAAGGAAAGAACAGCTGACACATTTTCAGAAGAAAATGGAACAGGGCTGAGGCAGCTGATGAGACTGCTTGAAATGATGAAACACTTAAAAATTGTGATGCTCAAAAGGTCAGAATTAGAAAAATGCAGATAAGAATTTATATCGCTAAATCAGAGTTAGGGCAAGGCCCCTTTGATATTTAAAATTCTTGTTTTCACACCCAAAGTGTGGCTTTATCAGGAGCCAATGTAGGTAATCAAGCACAGGATGATGGGTGAACAGGATTTGACATTAGTAAGGACACAGACAGCAGAATTTGGACCATCCCAAATTTACAGAAGGTAGAATTTGGGAGGCTGATGGGGAGTGCATTTAAATAGCTCAGTGTAATAAAGATCTGCACAATGGTTTCAGCTACAGATGAGCAGGATGTTCCAGGTGTGGACAAAAGCAGCTTTGGTGATGGTATAGATGTGGTCAATAGCTCATCTCAGCGTCAAACATGAGAAGGTTGTAAATAGACTGGTTCAGCCTCAACCAGTTGCCAGGGAGAAAGATGAAGTTGGTAGCTTGTGTTATGAAAAGATGGGTATACTGTACCTTTAAGAGAATTATAAGCTAACAGAACTGACATAGCACCAAGTGTTCTGAATAAGGTAACAATGTAACACTTGGTCAAAAGCTAAATTAGCTGGTTGCCTGGAAATGACAAAACAGATTCAAATTAGGCCAATCAGTTTAAATTATACCCTGAAAAATACCAAATTCCAATCAAGTTTGAATTTAGTATACTCTCAATCTTAAAAGCTAATGATAATGCAATGCTTGGGTGTATAAAACAAGGGAAAACTGAACAGTTGGGAGGAGAACTACCAAACTAATGACACCTGCAGACTGCCCAGAGAATAGCTCTCTTAAAAGGTACCTTTATCGATCCGTGACGTGTGAAGCATAATCCTCAAGAAAGATGACACAGGAAGATCCAAATAGAAGATTCGACAGATGGCTGATTTTGAAAACTTGAATTTTTGTTAAATCTTAATTGGGGGGTGGTTTATTGGACTAGTTTTATAGAAGGGAAGATAAAAGAGAGGTTAGAGGAAGGAGTTGTAAATAATTGTTAATTATTCTCTGTTATACTTTAAGAAATAAAGTTATTAATTTTATTTTGAATAGTTCTTGGCACCTCAAATTTTCAGATTACTGTGTTGCTGGTGTAAATTAAGCAGGAAGGTTTACCCAGTGTCGTAACACTTGGGAACAGTTATAACGGGGACTGATGACATTGCTTAAGTCTTCCTAATATTTAACTGGAGGGAGAATTTCTGCTCACTGAGTAATGGATGGTGGACAAATAGGCTGATAACTTAGAACAGTGAATGAGTTCAGAGCTGACATTTAGGCATAGTGGGAGTAGTCAGCATGTAAACAGTGTGCTTTTGGATGGTGTCAAAGCTCAGCAGACAGATGAGAAATTAGCTGATGTAGCAAAGAACTTTCCCTACAAAACCCCCAAAAAAGTACCATAATCTCAACCTCCCATTCTCTAGTAGTCTAGCATGAGCTGTTCATCCTGTTAGCATGACAATTGCTATCAAAGGCTGTCACCTAGGAAAGTAAACTAGGGTGACAGTTGAATAACCTCATTTCAACCATGGGAGAATCTTCTGCTTACTGCTCTAGAGCTGAACCTCAGTCTGAGTGAAAAGTGAATAAGCTAGCACATTAAGTCTCACAGGCATCATGATTGGTTTAAACCAGTAATGGTCTGAAAAGGATACACAAAGAACCATGCAGTAAAGAACATCCCAATTGCAAGAAGAACTACTGTCAAATGTGGGAAGACAGCAGGGTTGACTGGACTTGTATATCTGGTCATAGCCTCCAGCTCCTAAAAACAAAAATGCATGTGCAATTAATATACCATAGCAGTGATACATTCAGACCTTGTATCAGGCTAGTTAATTATCAAAAAAGGTCATTGGACTATTGAAAGCAGCATTACAAATGGCAACCCAACCCTTAGCTGATATCCATGTACATGTTCAATAATAGTCAATGAATAGGAGTTAGAGATTTACTACACAATGAGACCTTTCAGTGCAATTATTTGGTGGTGACACTATGAACTATCCAGTTTATTCCAATGTTCAAGCTCTTGATTTATATCCCTGTCGATTACAGTACCTCAAGTAAATCTTAAAAGCTTGCAAGTGTTTTCGTCTCCGCTAGCCTTCCAAGCAGTGAGTTCCAAATCTTCACCATTCTCTAGATGAAAAATATTTCCCACAATTCTGTTTCCTATCCTGAATCTACATCCTGATTGTGTCCCTGTTGGTTGAAGGATTCACAGCTTCCTATCCACTATCTAGAGATAAATTTTATACATTTAAATCACATTTCCTCCCAGCTGCCTGCTCTGAAGGAAACAATTCAAGCCTATTTAATCTGCCCAATTAAAATTCTTAAGTCCAGGTGATATTTGCATAAATCTCTTCTGCATCCTCTCTAGTACAAAGACATTTTTCTGAAAAAGATAGCAGCCAGTACTTTAAGTGGTACTCCAACTAGTACCGAACCAGACATTTGAGGTATTCCATTATAACATCCCAGCTCTTACATTCTCTGCCTTAGCTAGCTGAGGATTGCAGCTGTTCAGTGGCAGTTCATCACCATCCTCTCGAGTACAATTTGGATAAACAAATGCTAGCTCAGCCCACAGAGTACAAATGAATTTTTAAAAATTTAAGTACCCCATAAGCCTTCTTGACCATCTTATTGACCTATCCAACCAACTTCATGATGTTTTAGTAAGTTTGCTAAGTTTAGTAAGTATGCTACCATGTATTGTGCATTTCCTTGCCTTGTTAACCTTCCTCAAATGCCTTACCTTACACTTTTTTTGGATTGAATTCCACTTTCCACCATTCCATCCATTCTACCAGTCAACTGATAGCTTCCTTCATTATCAATCACATGACAAACGTAAAATCTACAGGCTTTCTGATCTGACTCCTACATTGGGAGTCAAAAATCATTGGTATTTACCATTAAAAGGAAGGAAATTACCACTTTGCAGAACCTCACTAGAATCAGTCATCCAGTCACAGAAACAAAACTGTTTGCTGCCTCCAAACCGATTTTGACACACCTACTTTACAGCCAATAGACCTTTACTTTTGCAACCAATCTGCCACATACAGCCTTATCAGAAGCTCTCTTCAAATTCATATGAAGAGACACATACCGTCAATGTTACCTCAAAAAATTCAATCAGGTTAGTCAGACACAATCGTTAGTTAACAAATTCACATTGACTTTATTTGCTTAAATCATGACCTTCTAAGTGAAGGACACAGAATTGTTTCCAATTTCCCAGCCTGGGATGTATTTGGTCTAAGCTGAGGATTCCTCTGGAATTTAAACTCCGTTTCTCATTATGGTAAGTTGGTTTAAAGTGTCACATTCCTCCCTCTGATTGCAATGTCTGCATAGGACCTCTCTTGTAAAAACTAAACATTGTAAGAGTGACCAAACCAACGTCCTGCGACTCCAGGTGTACAAGTTACTGAATGGCAACCACCTGAAGGAGCGGCACTCCGAAAGCTAGTGTGCTTCCAATTAAACCTGTTGGACTATAACCCGGTGTTGTGTTATTTTTAGCCAACTACATGGTTTATTTATCCATGCGATCTTTATATTCTTCACGACATTAGTGAAATTACCATATCACAATCAGCGTAAACGGGAAGGGACCAGCGCGGAGCGGGGGGGTCACACTCCCCTCCGGGACGGGACCAGCGCGGAGCGGGGGGGTCACACTCCCCTCCGGGACGGGACCAGCGCGGAGCGGGGGGTCACACTCCCCTCCGCCTCCGGGACGGGACCAGCGCGGAGCGGGGGATCACACTCCCCTCCGCCTCCGGGACGGGACCAGCGCGGAGCGGGGGGTCACACTCCCGTCCGCCTCCGGGACGGGACCAGCGCGGAGCGAGGGGGTCACACTCCCCTCCGGGACGGGACCAGCGCGGAGCGGGGGGGTCACACTCCCCTCCGGGACGGGACCAGCGCGGAGCGGGGGGTCACACTCCCCTCCGCCTCCGGGACGGGACCAGCGCGGAGCGGGGGATCACACTCCCCTCCGCCTCCGGGACGGGACCAGCGCGGAGCGGGGGGGGTCACACTCCTCTCCGCCTCCGGGACGGGACCAGCGCGGAGCGGGGGGTCACACTCCCCTCCGCCTCCGGGACGGGACCAGCGCGGAGCGGGGGGGGGGGTCACACTCCCCTCCGGGACGGGACCAGCGCGGAGCGGGGTCACACTCCCCTCCATCAACCCCCGAGTCCGTGTGATTATCAACAGCCGGAGCCCAGCTCACGGGGCCGGAGACTCACCATCTTCGCTGTTTTTAGGCCACGTACCCATGCGGAAGATGCGTCACACACTAACACCGCAGCACTGCATCCTGGGTCGTGTAGTCTCCTATTTAATAACTCCTTTACGCTTCTACTTCCAGACCAACAGGACACTTTAATATTTTGAAAACAACACAGAATTCGAACCTGAGCAGCAAATGATATTCGTCGTTCCGCCTAACTGTGAATGACTACAATTCCCATGGGTCACTGCGGCATGTGCGCATGCGCATCCTGCGTGAGAGGTGACTGATCACGTGGGTATCTCTCCCTGATACAGAGAGCCCAGACTGTCACTCAGACTGAACTGAGAGGGAGTTTGTAGACATTATTAGAGCATGGACATAAATGTTCCCTGGTGTCTGTCAACACCCTAAAGTAGGTTAATAGATAAGTAGGGGAAGAGTGTACCCAATGTTGCCTACATCCTGATGCCACCTTTGTGTGCAGCTGTATTAGGCTGTGTGTAAATCCTCAGTGCGCAAAAACCAAGTATCAATACATATTGGAGTTCTACTTGTCCCCGATGTTAAGGCCTTGTTGCCATGGAATGCTACAACAAGTTAGACCATTCGAAACCACCTGTCCTTTTTTGAGAAATTTGTAAAGATAAACACTTGACCATAAGTCCATCAGGAAGTGGTCAGCACATGGTGTCCTCGAGATCCTGCAGGAACAGCAGGGGTGGATCTTATTAAGTTATTTCCTGAGCAGACTGTCAAACTCAATTGGAAGAACTTTCGCCAGAACTTTCCAACAAGTACCAAGACATCACTTGACAGGTAGTGAGAAGGGCACTACCTGTGAGATCCTTCATATATGCTCAGACTCTCTATGCCTTGGCACATTCCCCTTGAAGCAGCTATGAGTGGCTTGAGACTGTCACACCTCATACTGGAAGGATGTCTGATGAGAGATGTAATGGGTTTTTGTCAAGGTTTGTCCCGAGTAACTCTGTGATATAGGACTCTGTGCTTTACGGTCTGTTCCCTGACACCCACAACAAGAGAAACATTTACTGCATCTGGAGGACCATCAACTTGGTCCTTTGATCTGCCCAAAGCTTGTTGGTCTTCCAGTGCATGGAGTTGACCTGACTGAGTGTTGTGGACTGGCATTTCCAAGATCCAGCTCTATGTGCTGAGGGACACACTTAAAGCTTCGAGCAGCTCTAAGGCACAGTAGGGCAAGACTACCATCTAAGGTCTTTCTGTCAAAGTACCTTGCAGGTCTGTTCAGTTATCAGACCCTTCTGGTGCCTCAAATTATAGGACAGAGTTTATGGAAAGGGTTAGCAATCAAACTTCAAAGTACTGGACAAATGAATGGCAGTGAGAAGAGGGACGGTTAATACAGAACTGAAAGTGTTATATCTGAAGTTCAAAGAATAAGATAAATGAGCTTTTGGCACAGATTGAAATTATATTGTAAATTTGCTGGCTGAGCTGGTAGGTCTGTTTTCAGATGTTTCAGCACCATGATAGGTAACATCGTCAGTGAGCCTCCAGTGAAGCATTAGTGCTCTGTCCTGTTTGCTGTTTCTATCTCAGTTTGTTGTGGTAGTGATAGCATTTCCAGTTCTGTTTCTGAGGGGTTGGTAAATGGGATCCAAATCGATATGTTTGTGAATGTAGTTCTGGTTTTAATGCCAGGCCTCTAGGAAATCCTGTGCCTGGGTTTATTTAGCCTGTCCCAGGATGGATGTGTTGTCCCAGTCGAACTGGTGTCTCTCTTCGTCTGTGTGTATGGATACCAGTGATCGTTGGTCATTTCTTTTTTGGCAAGTTGGTGCTCATGTATCCTGGTGGCTAATTTCCTGCCTGTCTGTCCAATGTAATGTTTGTTGCAGTCCATGCAGGGTATTTTGTACATGACATTCATTCTGCTGGTTGTTGGTACAGGGTCCTTTACGTTCATCAGGGGCCGTTTCATTGTGGTGGTAGGTTTGTGGGCAACCATGATGCCTAGGGGCTGGAGTAGTCTGGTCATCATCTCTGGGGTCTCTTTGATGTATGGCAGGGTGACTCGAGTCTCTGCACGTGTTGTGTCCTCTTGTTTAGGTTTGTTGTGTAGAAATTGGTGGACTGTGCTTATCGGGTACCCATTGTTCCTGAATACATTGTACAGGTGTTTTTCCTCAGCTTCTCATAGTTCCTGAGTGCTGCAGTGTATTGTGACTCATTTAAAAAATGTTCTGGTGCAGCTCCATTTGGGCGTGTTGGAATAGTTGTTCCTATAGTTAAGTATCTGATCAGTGTGTGTGTGGCTTTCCTGTAAACACTGGTCTGCAGCTCTCCATTGGCTTTTCGTTTTACTGCAATGTCTAGGAAAGAGAGCCTGTTGTTTCTTCCTCTTTAGTGAACTTCATAACGGTAAGGATGTTGTTCAGGTTTGTGGGTTTCTTCAAATCTGTTGTGTTTTGTGATGACAAAGCTTTCATCCACATAGCGGACCCAAAGTTTGGGCTGATCGTGGGAAGAGCTGTTCGTTCTAACCTCTACATAATTGTTCTGCTATTAGTGATCCCATAGGTGTCCCATTGATATGTTTGTAGGTCTTGTCGTTGAAGGAATGAAGTCAATAGTGAGGCACAGGTCTATTAGTTTTAGAATGCTGTCCTTGCTGATGGAGTGGGTGTTGTCAGGTGTTTGTGTCCTTGGTTCGTCTGGCAGTGAGGCCAGTGTTTTTTGGCTCAGGTGGTGTTTAATAATGTGAGTAGGGTGGTCACGTCAAAGGACAACCATGACCTTATCGTCCTCTACCTTGGTCTCTTTGATGATGTTCAGGAATTCCTGGGTGGAGTGGATGGAGTAGGTTGAGTCTTCTACTGGGTGTTTCAGTTTGCGTTGCAATACCTTTGTTAGTCTGAATGTCGGGTTGCTGGGAAGTGAGACTATGGGTCTGAGGAGGGTCCCCTTGTTTATGTAATCCTTAGAAATGGGGTGTGTTGGATCCTTCAGGTTTCATTCTTTGGAGAGCTGGCTTGTTAATTTCACTGTCTTGTGAAGTTTCCTCCGGGTTGCTGTAATGCAGTTTTCTAGCTGTGGAGTCAGGTCCATCGCCACCTGTTGGTAGGTATTGGTATCTGGAAGTAGTATGTTTGCTTTATCAATGTGTTGTGATCTGTTCAGGATGATGATCATGCACCCTTTGTCTGCCGGTAGGATTAAATACTTCTGTCTTTTCTGAGTTCGTCGAGGGCTTTCCCTTCCATTATGTTGAGGGTGTTCCCTTCTTTCCTTCTGCTTAGTTTTGGTGCTACTGTCTGTCTGATGGCCTGCTGGATTTCTTCCATAAGTCCATTGTCTTTCAGGGTGGATTCCAGTGCTGCTAGGAAGTTCTTTTTGTCTGCGTCCCTTTGGTTGAAATTGGCAGGTATTTCATGGTGGGCAGTGTTGAAACTTTATTGCTGGAACAGCACAGCAGGTCAGGCAGCATCCAGGGAACAGGAGATTCGACGTTTCGGGCACAGGCCCTTCTTCAGGAATCCTGAAGAAGGGCCTGTGCCCGAAACGTCGAATCTCCTGTTCCCTGGATGCTGCCTGACTTGCTGTGCTGTTCCAGCAATAAAGTTTCAACTTTGATCTCCAGCATCTGCAGACCTCACTTTCTCCTTTCATGGTGGGCATCACAGAGACGTGGCTGCAAGAGGATCAGGTTTGGGAGTTGAATATTCAAGGATATACATCCTATTGAAAAGATAGGCAGGTGGGCAGTGGTAGTGGGGTTGCCTTATTAGTAAGAAATGAAATTAAATCAACAGTAAGAAACAAAGTACAGTCAGATGGTGCAGAATTTGTGTGGTTAGTATTGAGGAACCTCCAAACAGTAGTCGAGCTGGGGCACGAGATACATCAGGAGACCAAAGAGATGTGTAGGAAAGGCAAAGTTACAGTGATCATGGGGGATTTCAATTTGCAAATGGATGGAGGAAATCAGGTTGGCAGTGGATTGCAAGAAAAGGAATTTGTAGGATGTTGACAAGATGGCTTTTTGGAGCAGTTTGTGGTGGAGGTCATTAGGGAACAAGCAATACTGAGTTTAGTGTTGTGCCACAAGGCAGACTTGACAAGGGAGCTTAAGGTGAAGGAACCCTTAGGAGGCAGTGATCATAATATGATTGAATTTACTCTGCGTAATGGTATTACAACTGAATAAAGGGAACTATGGAGGAGCTGGGTAGAATTGACTCGGAGAGGAGCTGAGCAGGTAGACACTGGAACAGCAATGGCAGGAGTTTCTGAGAATAACTCAGGAGACTCAATAGAGATTCAACCCGAGGAAAAAGAGGCGTGGTATAGGGATATAGGGAGGATGAGGCAACCATGGCTGACCAGGGAAGTCAGGGAAAGCATAAAAGCAAAAGAGAAAGCATATAATGTTGCAAAGAGCAGTGGGAAACCAGAGGATTAAGAAACTTACAAAGACCAACAGAGGGCAACAAAAAATGAAATAAGGAGGGAGAAGGTTTAATAGCCAGTAAGCGAGTCAATAATAAAAAGGGAGGCTGTAAAAGTTTCTTTAGATATATAAAGGGCAAAGGAGAGGCAAAAGTGGACATTGGGCCACTGGAAAATGATGCTGGAGAGATTGTAGTGGGGAACAAGGAAATGGCTGAGGAACTGAATAATTACTTCATGTCAGTCTTCACAGTGGAAGACACAATTAAATCCCAAAACTTCAAGAGACTGAGAGAGCAGAGCTGAGTATGGTGGCCATCACCAAGGAGAAGGTGCGAGAAAAACTGATTGGCCTGAAGGTGGATAAATCACCTGGACCAGGTGCACTACACCCTAGATTTCTGAGGGAGATAGCTGAAGAGATAGTGGAGGCATTAGTGGTGATCTTTCAGGAATCACTAGAATCAGGGAGGGTCCTAGAGGATTGGAAAATCACTGATGTGACACTCCCGTTTAAAAAGGGAGTATGGCAAAAGACCGAAAATAACAGACTGGTTAGCCTAACCTCAGTCATGGGTAAGATCCCAGAATCCATTGTGAAAGATGAGATTTCTGAATACTTGGAAATATATTAAAACAGGGCAAAGTCAGCATTGTTTCACCAAGGAGAGCTCATGCCAGACAAATCTGTTAGAGTTCTTCGAGGAAGTAACGAGCAGGTTAGACCAAGGAGAACCAATGGATGTTATCTACTTGAACTTCAAGAAGCCCTTTGACAAGGTGCCGCACAGTAGGCTACTGAATAAGGTAAGGCCCCATGGCGTTAGAGGCAAGGTGCTAGTATGGATAGAAGCCTGGCTGTCTGGTAGAAAGCAGAGAGTGGATATAAAAGGGTCCTTCTCAGGATGGCAACTGGTGACAAGTGGTGTTCGACAAGGCTCAGTGTTGGGACAACAACTTTTCATTTTATACATTAACGATCTAGATGGAGAAACTGAGGGTATTCTGGCTAAGTTTACAGACGATACATAGATAGGTAGAGGGACAGGTAGCATTGAAGAGGCGGGGAGGCTGCAGAAGGATTTGGACAGGTTAGGAGACTAGACAAAGAAGTGTCAGATGGAGTACAATGTGGGAAAGTGTGAGGTCATGTACTTTAGTAGGAAGAATACAGGCATGGATTATTTTCAAAATGGAGTGAACATTCAGAGGCCTGAAGGGCAAAGAGACATGGGAGTTCTAGTCCAAGATTCTTTCAAGGTAAACTTGCAGGTTGAATTAGTAGTTAGGAAGGCAAAAACAATGATGCCATTTATTTGGAGAGAACTTGAATATAAAAGCAGGGATATACTTCTGATGCTCTGTAAAGCTGTGGTCAGACCACATTTGGAGTATTGTGTGCAGTTTTGGGCCCCGTATCTCAGGAAGGATGTACAGGCCCTGGAGCGTGTTCACAGGAGGTTCATGAGAATGGTTCCAGAACTGAAAAGCTTAACATATGAGGAATGCTTGAGGACTCTGGGTCTATACATAATGGAGTTTAAAAGGATGAGGAGGGATCTAATTGAAACATAAAGAATACTGAATGGCCTGGACAGTGTAGATGTTGGGGAGATGTTTCCATTGGTCGGAGAATTTAGGACTCGAGGGCACAGCCTTAAAGACCTTTTAGAACAGAGATAAGGAGAAACGTCTTCAGCCAGAGAGTGATGAATCTGTGGAACTTACTGCCACAGAAGGCTGTGGAGACCAGGTCATTCAGTATATTTATGACTGAGATAGGTAAGTTCCTGAGGATCAAGAGGAGAAAGCAGGTGAATGGGGTTGAGAAAGTTATCAGCCATGATTGAATGGCAGACCAGGCTCAATGGGCTGAATGGTCTAATTTCTGCTCCTATGTCTTATTGCCTTAGGGTCTTAACTTTCAAGGATCCCTTTATCTCTGCATTAACAATATTCATAGGCTCTGCTTCTAGTAGCTTTTCAGAAAAAGAGTTTCAAAGACTATCAATGCTCTAAGAGAAAATAAAGGTTGCTTAATCTGTTTTAAATGGGTGTGTTCTTATTTTTAAGTAGTGACGCCCTACTTCTAGAATCTGCTGTAAGAGGAAACATGCTCTCCATATCTCCCCTGTCAAGACCCCCCGAGATCTGACATGGTTCAATCAAATCATTTCTTAATTTTCTAAACTTGCAGACACAAGGCTGTCCTGTCCAAATTTTCCTCATAAAACAACCCAAGAACAATTTATATCCTTCTTTCGTACTGCGAACATTACAGCAGACACGTTCTGGCTGCAACATAACCTCCCTACTTCTGTAAACCAAAGCAAAGAACTGCAGATGCTGGGAATCTGAAACCAAAACAAAAAGTGCTGGAGAAACTCAGCAGGTCTAGCAGCATCTGTAGACAGAGAAACAGAGTCCGGTGACTTCATCAGAACAGAAGAGCGAAGAGCCACTGAACTTAAAACATTAACTTAATTCCTATCTCTATAGATGCTGCCAAACTTCCTGAGATTCTCAAGCACTTTATGGTTTTGCTTAGTACTTTTTGTGTCCAATTCTCCATGATAAATCATAACATTCAATGAGTGTTCCTAATTATTTGCTCTGCTTACACATTTTTTTTTGCAATTCATGCTCAAGGATACCCAGATCCTTCTGCACTTTGGAGATCTGCAATCTGTCCCCATTTAGATAATTTTTAAAATTCTTCCTGCCAAAATGGACAGTTTCACATTTTCAAACATAATAGTTCATTTGCCCACCGACATCTTTGCCCATTCACGTAACCTATCTATATATCGTTGCAACATCCTTCCGTCCTTTTTACAATTATTTTCTTTTGCAAAGAAGAAGTGAAACTCAAGTTTTGCTCATAAGCATATGCTTTGGTGTAAATACTACTGTATTAAAAGAGGTTAAATGTGACTGTGAAATGCCAGTGAGACCCAGTCTACACAGGAAGCAAAGCTTTCTCATTTGATCTTGCTCTCTCTTGCAGCTTGATGGTACAATGAAGCCACGCTAAGATTAGAAGCTCATTCTCTCCTTATCTTAGCAGACTCTAAATATTCTTTAGCAGCAAAAATATTATATGGCAGCAGCTAGTGAAAGAACATTATGGCAAAATCTCCACCATTAGCAAAATTCTTTTACATGTTTCAGGTTCCAATCAAGCAGATGTATAGCTGAATTTGAACCAAAATTTTACAAGGTATTGCACCACACCTGACCTCACTGCGAGGTGAGGCAGAGAACAAGCCAGCACACTATTGTGTGCAATGCATGACTGTGCCACTATCCTCGTCCGGTTAAGGATTGATGAAGAAAACTCGGCATACAAGAGGGTTTAAAAAGCTCTTGGAAACCTCATACAATGTGCAAAACAGCTATCATGGTTGAGAGAGCTCCATTTAATAAGTGTACCCTGTGACAAGAGGGAAGTATTTGTACCTTTATCAAAGATCTGTACAGAGAACTGAGAAAAGACAACTAAAAAGACAAACTACTTGTGGACAGCATTGTTGTTGAGTCTTAGGTGAAGTGTTGTCTCACCACCTGCAGTTAGGTGGTGACTTACCAAGAACAAAGGCATTCAAATGAGCACACAGGCTGCCAGGAAGGAAAAAAGCAATCTTTGACAGGGAGAATAATGACCGATTAATTGGAATATGCTAAGTTTAAAAGCAGAGAAGTGACTGTACAGAATGAGTATGCATCAAGTACCTCAGCTTGCTTAATTGGGAAAAGACACAGCTACAAAAATTGTCTCACTAAAGAGATACTATTGAACTAGTTGAAGAGATCTTCAACATTGTTGTTGGGCAGAATGCAATTATGGCCATAACTCACTTAAAATCCGTGACTGGTGATGCAATTTAACATGATGATGCCTAGATTAAGCTGACATTAACAATCATGTGGAAACTTCAAGTAGTAGAACAATCTGGATTCTCAACCATTTTGCACAGGATTACATTTTATACAGCTCTCTCCAAAACTTTGATTGACTTCTCTTCCCACAATCAGTCCTGGTGCAAGAAATGGCAAGTAACAATTATCTGCTGCAAGCTAAGCTGCCTACTTGAACTAAGTTATATATTTTGAATCAGTAGTAATATATTAAATGCTGCCTGATCAGACAAACATCAAAGTGTAAATGTTTAAAGATTTATTTTTTAATTGATGGTTGTCTTAATGCTTATTGAAAGAGATGTCAAGAAAAACTAGTGTACATGATAATGGTATAGAGTTATAGAGTTGTACAGGACAGAAACAGAACCTTTGATCCAATTTGTCCATGTCAACCCAATACCCCACATGTATCTAGTCCCATTTGCCAGCATTTGACCCCTATCCCTCCAAACCCTTCCCATTTATATATCCGTCCACATGCATTTTAAAATGCTGTAATTGCCCCAGCCTCCACCACTTCCTCTGGCAGCTAATTCCATACATGTACCACCATCTGCATGAAAATGTTGGCCCTTAGATCCCTTTTAAATCTTTCCCCTCTCAATTTAAACTTATGCTTTCTAGTTCGGGACTTCTCCACCTTGTCTATTTACCCTATCCATCCATGCCACTCGTGATGTTATAAACATTTATAAGGTCACCCCTCAGCCTCCGATGCTCCAGGGAAATCAATTCCAATCTTTTCAGCCTCTGCATTAGTTCAAACCGTCCAACCTTGACAACATCCTTGTAAATCTTTTCTGAATCCTTTCAAGTTTCACAACAACTTTCCGATAGGAAGGAGACCAGAATTGAACGCAATATTCCAAACTTGGCCTAACCAATGTCCTGTACAGCCACAACATGACCTCCCAACCCCTTTTCTCAATGCACTGACAAATAAAGGCAAACATATCAAACACTCTCTTCACCACCCTGTCTATTGTGACTACCCTTTCAAGAAACTATGAACCTGCACCCCAAAGTCTCTTCGTTCCGAACACTCCCCAGGACCTCACCATTAAATGTAAAAGTCCTGCTCTGATCCTATATTCACATCCAGATCATTTATATAAATGATAAAATAGCAGTGGACCTAGCACAGATCTTTGCAGCATTTGAATTCTTTGAGGATGAAACGTTCAGGTTAGATCAAATAGACTAAACGGATGTTATCGACGTGGACTTCAAAAAGCCCTTTGACAAGGTGCCGCACAGGAGGCTACTGAGTAAGATAAGGGCCCATGGTGTTAGAGGCAAGGTACTATCATGAATAGAAGCCTGGTTGTCTGGTAGAAAGCAGAGTGTGAGGATAAAGGGGTCCTTCTCAGGATGGCAGCTGGTAACAAGTGGTGTTCGCAAAGCTCAGTGTTGGGAAAACAATTTTTCGCATTATACATTAACGATCTAGATGAAGGATCTGAGGGTATTCTGGCTAAATTTGCAGATGATATAAAGATAGTTAGAGAGAAAGGTAGCATTGAGGAGGTGAGGAGGCTGCAGAAGGATTTGGACAGGTTAGGAGTGTGGGCAAAGAAGTGGCAGATGGAGTACAACACGGGAAAGTGTCAGGTTGTGCACTTTGGTAGAAAGAATAGAGGCATGGACTACTTTCTAAATGGGGAGAAACTTCAGAAGTCTGAAGTGAAAAGAGACTTGGGAGTTCTCATCCAGGATTCTTTCAAGATAAACTTGCAAGTTGAATCAGTAATTAGCAAGGCAAATACAATGTTGGCATTTATTTTGAGAGGATTTGGTTATAAAAGTAAGGATGTACTTGTGAGGCTGTATAAGGCTCTGGTCAGATCACATTTGGAGTATTGTGTGCAGTTTTGGGCCACATATCTCAGGAAGGCCCTGGAGTGTGTTCTGAGGAGGTTCACAAGAATGGTCCTAGAAATGAAAAGCTTAACATATGAGGAACATTTGAGGACTTTGGATTTATATTCGATGAGTTTAGAAGGATGAGGGGGGCGTCTAATTGAAACATACAGAATACTGAATGATCTGGACAGAGTGGATGTAGGAAGATGTTTCCATTGGAGAGACTAGGACCCGAGGGCATAGCCTTAGAGTAAAGGGAAGACCTTTTAGAATGGAGATAAGGAGAAACATCTTCAGCCAGAGAGTGGTGAATTGATGGAATTCATTGCCACAAAAGGCTGTGGAGGCCAAGTCATTGAGTGTATTTAAGACTAAGATAGATAGATTCTTGAGTATCAAGGAGATCAATGGGAGAAAGGACGAGAATGGGGTTGAGAAATATATCAGCCATGATTGAATGGCAGAGCAGACTCGATGGGCTAAATGGCCTAATTTCTGCTCCTTTATCTTATGGTCTTATGGCACACTGCTGGTCACAGGCCTCCAGTCCGAAAAGCAACCCTCCAAAATCACCCTTGACGAAGATGATCAAATTAAGGGAAAAGCACATAAAAGAGAAACTGAGTTTTGGCTACAAAGGGATACAGTTGAATGTGAATTAAATCTTTTTTTTATTTTGGCAGCTCTTGCTGAGACTGAAGAGCATGTGCATTAACAGTGATATTGCTTGTAAATATAGTTACAAATATTTACTAATGCTAATTATTTTTATGAAGAAATATATTGGTTTCCAGAAATTAACCAGAAAATGAAGTACAACTTTTTTCTTAAATTCCAAAAATTGCCTTAGTATTATTGCATGATAGCAATAATTGGCAGTGTATTAGTTACAAATGCCAATTAATTACACTATTCTGATAAATCAGTATATTGTGATAATACTATTTCAGAATGGTCACTAAATAAAGTGTGCAATCAAAGTACAGATTTCCTTTTAATGTTCAATAGGTGTCTTACTATTGTGTGCATGCACATAGTGCGTTGGTGTCAGCAAACATTTGATGTTTTATTCATTTATTTGTTTATGGGATGGGGCACTACCACCAAAGTTTTATTAAACCACTAAAGTCCTTGGGGCTGGAGGTACACCTATAGTGCTGTTAGTGAGCAAGTTCCATGACCTTGACCCAGAAATGGTGCAGCAACCAAGTTCCAAGTCACAAAATGATGTGACTTGGAGGGGAACGTGCAGTTGGCAGGATTCCTATCTGTCAGCTGCTTTTATTTTTTATGTTGCTAAGGATGAGATTTGGAAGGTGCTGTGCAAAGAACGCTGTCGAGTTGCTTCCAATGGTGTGTGGGGTACCAATCCAACAAATAGTTTTTTTTCTTAGGAGGCTGGAGGTGTTGATGGAGTTGTACTGATCCAGGCAATTGGTGAGTTTTCTCTCACGCTCCTGATTTGAGTTGCACTGGGAAACAGGAGGTGAATTAATTCCCAGTCTCTGACTTGCTCGTAGCTACAGTATGTATGTGGCAGGTCTAGTACAGTTTCTGTCGATAGTAACCCCCAGGGTGTTGATAGTGGGGATTCAGTGATGGTTAAGCCATTGAATGTCAATTGGAGTTAGATCCCCCTTGTTGGGAATAATTACTGTTTGCCATTTGCATGGTGCAAATGTTACTTATGATTAATTGAAACCTGAATGTTTTCATGGTCTTACTGCTTATGGGCATAGGCTGTTTTCTTATATAAGAATTGCAAATGGAATTCAGCATAACAATCTTCAGTAAATATCCTTGCTTCTAGCCTTATGATGAAGAAAATGTTATAGATGAAGCAGCTGAAGACAGTTGAGCCTATGACATTACCCTGAGGCACTCCTGTAGAGATGTTCTGGGGCTGAGATGATTGACCTACAGTATCTACAGTTATCTTCCTTTGTGCCAGGTATGACTCCAACCAGAGAAGAATTTCCCACTAATTCCCTTTGACTCTAGCTTTGCTCGGACTCCTTAATACCATGCCCAGTCAAATGCTGCCTTTGGTTTCAAGGCCAATCATGCTCAAGCCACCTCTGGAATTCGGCTCTTTTCCCCATGTTTGGACAAAGACTGTAATAAAACTTGAAGTGATGTGGGCTTAGCAGATCCCAACACCAATTGGTGAGTAGGCTATTGCTGAATAAGTGCCACTCTGATAGCACTATAGACAACACCTTCCATTATATTGTTGAAGATTAGGAATTAATGGGCTGTTAGTTGGCTGGATTGGTTTATCTTTTTTTTGTGGGCAGGACATACTGTACCTGGGCAATTTTCCACATTGCCAGTTTTGTTGTTGCATTGGAACAGACTGGCCAGGGATAAAGCTCATTCTGGAGCACATTATTTCTGTACTGCAGCAAGGCTATTGTCAGAGCCCAAAGCTTCTGAATCCCGTGCCTTCAGCTCTGTCTTGAGTTCACCTGAATGACTCAAACTGTCTGACGATCAGCATCTGTGATGCTGTGGGACAGCTCAGGAGGAGGCTGTATGGATCATACATGCATCACTTCTGGGTGACAATTGCTGCAAAGCCTTCAGCCTTGTCTTTTGCACTTGACCTGCTGGGCTCTCCCGTCATGATGAATGAGGATATTTGTTGAGTTGCCTCTCTGGTGAGCTGTTTAATTACCCACCACCATTCACAACTGGATGTTACAGGACAGGAGATATGTTTATCTGATATGTTGGTTGTACATTGTTTTATATGTAGTATACTGTTTCCACTGTTTAATAAGCACATATTCCTGCCATAGAGCCATACAGCATTTAAACAAGCCCATCGGTCCACCATGTCTATGCTGACCAGCAAACACCAAACTACACCAATCCCATCTACCTGCACCTGGTCCATAGCTTACTGTGCCCTGGTATTTTCAGCCCTTATCCAGACATTTTTTAAATGTTGTGAGAGTATCTGCCTCTACCACCTTCTCCTTCTTAATCTTAACATGTTCCAGAACCTCACCATCCAACTGAAATCACCAGCCACAATGTCTTTCACCTCTATGAATACAGATGAGAAGTATTCATTTAAGATCTTATCCAGGTTGCACCTTTGGTCTCTAAAATGTCCCACTCTTTCCCTAGTAATCCTCTTATTTTTGGTATATTTATAAAAAGCCTTAGGATTTTTCTTGACCCATCTGCCAAAGTTATTTTGTGGCTCCTCTTTGCCTTCCTAATTTCCTCTTTAAGCAACCTCCTATACTCTCTATGTTATTGAAGGGACTCCTCTGTTTTTAATCCGCTGTACCAGACATATGTTGCTTTCGATTCTTTGCAAAATTCTCAATATTCCTTGATGCCCTGGACCTGCAGCCTTTGTCCCTTACTCTTAGAGGAACTCACTGGTCCTGAATTCTCATCATACTATCTTTTAATAGGTTCCCACTTTCCAAATGTACCTGCAAGTAGCTGCTCCCAGTCTATGCTTGCCAGATCTTGTCTACCAATATTGAAATCAGCCTTCTCCCAATTTTGCACTATCTTTTGCACTATCCTTATCCCTTTCCATTATGACTTTGAAACCTACAAAATGAAGCTCACTATCCCCAAAGTGCCCATGCACTGACACTTCAACCACTTGACTGGCTTCATTTCCTAACATTAGGTCTAGCACTGCCCCATCTCTAGTAAGACTATGTTCTGGGACAAAAAAGCTCTCCTGGATGTACTTTAAAAAATTCCAGCCCATCAGATCCTTTCACAGTAATGGGATCCCAGTTAATGTTTGGAGAGTCCCTACAACTATAACCCTGTTTCTCTCACTCCTTTCTGTGATTTGCTGAAGTAACTGCCCCTCTATCTTCTTCTGGCTGTTGAGAGGCCTATAGTATAATCCCAGCAAGGTAATCATCCCTTTTTTATTTCTAAGCTTGGCACAGATAGACTCATTTGAAGATTCTTCTATGACATACTCCATTATTACTGCAGTGACCGTGTCACTTATCAATAATGTAATGCCCATCTCTCTTTACCTCTACTCCAAATCCTGCTTGAAACTTCTGTACCCTGGAATGATGAGCTGTCAGTCCTGTCCTTCCTTCTACCGTGTCTCAGCAACTGCAACATTATGATATGCCCACATGCTGATCGATGCTCTGAGTTCATCTGCCTTACCAGTAAAGTTCCTTGCATTCAAACAGATAAAATATAGCTTTCCAGATCTCCTATGTGCTATATCCTACCCATGTCTTCTCCACCTATTGGACTGTCCTTGCATTCCTTCTATATTTCCTTGGGCCTTGTTCCTGACTTTATACGTATTCTGTGCCCCTTCCCCCTGCCAAATCAGGTTAAAGATCCCTAGCATTATGAGCAAACTCCGCAGGAAGGATATTGGACCCATTCCAGTTCATGTGCAACCCATCCAGTCTTTACACACCTCACCTCGCCCAGAAGCTGTCCCAATTATCCAAAAATCTAAAGCCTTTCCTCCTTCACCAACCCTTTAGCCACATGTTCATCTGATCTATCTTTCTATTCCTATACTCAGGACGTAATTCAGAGATTATAACCTTAATAGTCTTCCTCTTTAATTTACTACCTAACTCTCTAAATTTCTGCTACAGGACCTCATTTTTTAAAAACCATGTCGTTGGAACTGACACGTACCACAACTGTTGGTTTTCACCTTCCCCTTTCAGAATGCCCTGCAAGTGGTCTGAGACATCCCTGACCCTGGCACCAGGAAGGCAACATACGATTCGAGAATCTTGTTTGTTGTAGCTTCAAATGCCGTTTGAAAATAAACCTGCATAAACTCTCCTCCATATCCACTGTTCAGAAATCTCAACTAAAAACATCATACATTTACTCATGCATGCTCCGTTATATGAGATCATATATATATATATATATATATATAAGAGGAACAGAAGCAAAATATATGAGGGTGGGAATTTCAGAGCTTAGGACCTGTGGGCAACTGAAGGCAAGGCCATCAGTGACTAAGAGAAGAACACTGAGTATGTGCAAAAGGCCAGAATAGGAAGATCACAGAAACACACATACACACACAAAACTCCTCACATGTGTCCTCAGAAGTCATCTAATTTTCCAAATCTTCATTAATTAGAAAAGCTCTTGAAGAAGATAATGGAATGTAAAAGTAATGAATAATTCTGCAAAGTTGTTTTGAAGATCACAGAAACACACATACACACACAAAACTCCTCACATGTGTCCTCAGAAGTCATCTAATTTTCCAAATCTTCATTAATTAGAAAAGCTCTTGAAGAAGATAATGGAATGTAAAAGTAATGAATAATTCTGCAAAGTTGTCTAAATTAAAATGAAATCAGAATGACTGTGAGCTTTTAATATGATGAGTTAAGTGCACAGCCTCACTAAGCTTCTTCTTTGGGAGTAGGCATTATTTGTGTTCCTGAAGCACTGCAACGATTATTAGTTCTGCAGCTTTAATTTTGAACTTATATTGTTTCACCATTGGTGTGCCATTCTGCCCCAGTGTGTCTTATTGACACAGTTTAATAGATTAGGCAGCAGGTTATGTTGGACAAAATTAAAATATTGTGGATGCTAAAAGGTCACTGACCTAAAATGTTTGCCTTATTTCTCTCTTTCCTGGATTTTGTAGAGACTGAACGTGCTGAACATTTATTTCAAGACATTGGCTCAGTACATCAGAGCTGACACTAGGTGGCAGCAGATGGGTGCTTGATGGTTTCAGTCTCAAATACTGTTGCGAGAGTCCTTGCGTTACGTGTTGACACTAGGTGACAGTAGAAGTGTGCAGCATATCAGAGCAGCTGTCAGAATGTGTCATGCAGCAGAACTCCGTTCCCTTCAAGGTTAGGTGTGGGTGCAAGTGTTAAAATGGAAGAAACTTCCACCTCAGGGCAGGGCAGCTTACCTCACATCATCATATTTATGGGTACGTATCCATGCGTAAGTAAAACACTAGATTTTTATGGGCAGCAGGATCTGAAGTGATAAGATGAGAAGATATAAGAGGGCCATTCAGTCCATCAAGTCTGCTCCATATTCAATACGATTATGGCTGATCTGATTATCCACTTTCCTGTTTTTTGCCCCATAAACCTTGATTCCTTTTCTGATTGTAAATCTACCTTGAATGCATTCAAGTAAACAGACAGGAGGCTGGAAAAATACAGCAAGCCAGTCAGCATCAGGAGGTGGAGAAGTCGACGTTTTCAGCGTAATGAAACCTCTACAGTTGTCTGCAGTAAAGAATTCCACTGAATCATCAGCCTCCCAGAGACGAAATTCCTTCTCATCTCTGACCTAACTGAGCAACCCCTAACTCTAGGATTATGCCCTCAGACCTTTGATTGTCTCACAAGAGGAACCAACCTCTCAGTATCTATCTCAGTACTTAGAATCTTGGAGAACGTGAGGACTGCAGATGCTGGAGAGTCAGTGTCGAAAAGTGTGGTGCTGGAATGTTTTAAAAAATTCTCAAGGTCAGGTTCGTAGGAGAGTAGTCTGACACAGAACAAACGACCAAGAGGCGAGTCTGCTAGAATATGGGCATTTTATTCCCCGCAGCGTCGCCA
>NC_057725.1:49202145-49211729 GCF_004010195.1 Chiloscyllium plagiosum | reverse complement strand
ATTAACTCTATATTCACTCCCCACAGATGCTGCCAGACCTGTTGAATTTCTTGAGTGCTGTTTTTTGTGTCATGGCCACACTGTCAATGCAACCATCCTTAATAAGTTCAGGGTTTATTTTTTTCCCAAGTGTACAGTCTTACCGGAGAAGGATAGGGAAAATGATTTTCTGACACAGAATACACAGTGTCAACAATGGGGTGGGTAATCTCGACAGCAGGAAGACCAGCAAGACTAGCTCCCAGCAGGTACATTGGGTAAGGAGGACACAGAGGGTGGGATTGCAGAGTACCCAAGAACAAAGAAGAGTAAGTGGCATGAAAAAAAATAGACTCTTGGAAGAGTAAAGAGGTCAACATAAAGAACAAAAGCAGGAATCGATGGATGGACTTCAGATACAGAGAGGTGAAGGAAGACTTGTCTGGACTAGTTGGGACAAGCAACCAGTTTCTGTGCTGTTGAGACAATACAATTTTGTAATGCCTTTAAACATCTTGTATTGAAGCACTTCCAGTTGAGAACTGTGAAAACAGATTGAGAATCAAAGCTGGGATTGTCAGGTCATAGACATAGACCGAACCAAACAACAGACTTAAAACTGAGCCAATGAGTAGTAGAGTTCAAATTAAATGAAATACAGTCATCCAATTAATGTGGAATAATGATTTATGTACAAGCACATATACATAGTAAAAACCGAGAACAGTGTTGATGTGACTACAGTAATCTAAAAGAGCACTGATGTAAAAATGCTCTTTTATTCAGTGTGAAAGTAATAGTCATTTGCTGAAAAAAACAAGCCTGGATTAATTCTGTTTGATACTTTTACTTTAACAAAGCACATCCACAAACTAACTCTAATAACAATGCTCTTTTGTTTAGGCCCTCAAAATTACAGGTCTCGATTTCCTGCGATAGTAATCAATTTATTATGAATTGGTTACCATCAGCAATTTGATGAGAAAACTAGTGCTGTAGTGTCAATACTGTTAGAATGTTGATGATCAGATGACCTAATGGTTAAATGCACCACCTGCTGAACTTTCCAGGTCACAGTGTCAAAGGTTCAATTCACAGGATGTGAGCAGTGAACCAAATATAGGCAGTTTCAGTCTCTGGGGCCACAAGTATGAGAATCAGCCATAGCTCCTAATCCCAGTCACCACTGTCAGATCACCTGCCTGAATGGGTTGGCCTGAACAGAATTGGGATTGCTTACATTGCACCTACCATTGAAACAGGTAACTAACCATTCATTAATGAGTCTTCTTTGTGAAGGATGAGGTTCTGCAGGACAAAGGGCTACCAGAGGCTTAAACACTAAACTCTGCATTAGGAAAGATGAGGAAACTGGTACAGTGAAAGCCTTGACCATTGCAGCCTTTAGTCTGGGACAAACAAATAGGCCTCATTCTGGAGATATATTTGCAAGTAGTTGTGATGGTGAGTGGTTGTGTTTGAGCCACTGTGCAGCAGTATCTCTGAATGTGTACAGGTAGTGATTCTTAAATGTGACAGTTTGGTTCTTGTGCAACCCCATGTTATAGAAAAATCACACTTTAGATACAGCGCTTAAAGTGTTGGCGATGTAATCGCGTTACAGCCATGTTTTAAAAGTTCCTGCTTTAAAACAATGTTCCCAATTCATCAATTGTGTTACAGCGAATTTTCATTAACGAAACACGCATTATAGCAGAACGACCTGTATATGGATCTACAAATATACAGAGATTGTGTGTGATCAGTTGTGCATGTATGCATTCCTAATGTGTCTACATTAGAAATTAATTGCAACAGCTAACATCTCTGTTTACATTGTAATACTGATGCCCAGTGGGCCGTGCACCACCTGCTCATATTTCTTCTATGAATCTCTGAATGAATATTAACTAGTTATTTAGCCATAGGGGACTCGTATGTTGAGAAACTGATCCAATCCCTCTCTAGTACAGGCACTTTCCTGAAAGGGTCAGTAGTTAGCAATTATGAATAAGTGCCAATTCTCTTCCCTTTCTGTCAACAGGAGTACTGGCACCAATTGCTCTGCTCCCACTGTTATCCACAATGGAACTCGCTGATTCCACTGAGCTAAATATTGAACCTGCAGCTTTCCTGTTCTGTGCAACTCAGTCACTCACTGGTTAGGGTGAAGATTGACTACACAAAATTAACACTGGAGTTAAGTGAGAATCCAAATTTCTAACAATTATCACCCTGGCTTGGAAAAAATAAAGAACACAATCTTCCTTGTAATAACTGTACTACTGGATACCCCCACTTTCACTTCTCCATATCCTCCACAAACTGGAATGAATGCTCCATGTCATGGATGCTGTTGAATGATGACCCTGAGCCACCTTAGTTTAAGATTACTTCTTGCTGTCAATAAACAAGCAGAAGTTCCACGGCATTCTCACACCTACCTTGAAATATTGATAAGCTAGCAGACGTATAGCATGCAGCCCATTGGTGAATGCAGCAGTCCCTATTATTGGTGGATTCCACCATCAATTATAATACAATACCATTGCATAGACAGACTGTTACAATCAATCACTGACCACAAAACCAGAAATCATATATAAGCCTAAAGGTTATTGCTGTTCTGTTAGTGGGCAGTGAATTAATATTTGATCATGTTGCTCTGTCCATTTTTAATTGAGGCACTGACTTAAAATAACCAGTACAAGAAATACATTAGTTTGTTTGAATAATTATCAAGTGATAACTGAAAAGAGAAGTGGCTGCTGCAGAGTGTGGAAACACCTTGCTGCACCTCTGGTATTTTGGATGAAAGGATGCTGCTGCTACTGGCTGAATGAGTTTTGGAACAAATACAATTTCAATCCAGTTTGCACCTGCAGCACAAAATGCGAGATGGGAATGTATAATCTTGGCAGAGCGGACAGTATATTTCTGACACTGTGGATGAAGTACACTGCTGGGAAGAGTGTAGCGGACTTTGCTATCCATCTAATCATGTTATAAGTGACCCGACAGAGCTCGGCAGTGACCCTGAGCTGGGATTTTCTCCACTAGCTTCAGGATACTGGTGTCACGGTCAAATGGGGGAAATCAAAAGCCGACACTATGTGGGGAGTAACCCTAGGCAGTGATTTTCCCCTAACTGATTGATTAATGACCCAGAAGGGAGGCCTACGGTCAATTAAGGGCTCTTGAAAATGGTGAACCAATTCAGCACTGAAGCAGCAGCAGGCTGGCATTTCAGGTAAGAGAGAGGATGCAAAAGGTGGAGGCACACATTTTAAACATTCAAATAAAAAAAATGTCTTTGGCAACTAGACCACCATTACAGAGCAGGAGTCCCTCTGTCACAGAAGTCAGTCAGGCAGGCTGGAAAGCACATAGCCTGCCTGGCACCTACTCTGCAGTTTGACAAGATGCTACCATGCTGATACCACCCCCTATTCCTGTCTGACCTCCAGGAAAATGGCCTAGGTAAGGTGGAGCTGGTAATTTAACACGCAGGCCAGTAACATAAATTACTAGGCCCAACCCCTTCAGGGTGTAAAAATCAAACACTGGAATGGAAGATGTTCTAGTCTCCAGCACTAGAATCCTTTGCTAAGCACAAAACTAATTCCCAAACTTGTAGCATATTGAATTACATTTGTATTCTTATTGATAATAGCTCAGTTCCTTCAACCATAATCACATCCCACTAGAGTTAACAACATTTTTTCTGTGGTTCCTGGCACAATGTCTACAAAATGGCAGCAGCTCTTTCGGGCACTGGTTTTCATATCTGCAAGGCAGCAACTGTTTGAGTGTGCGGTTAGTTGCTTGCTGTGACCAATCACTTGTGTAGATAAGCGTCCAACCAGAGCTCCCCAGAATCTTTCAAGGAGCTGCAATAGAACACAAATGGCAATTTAATCCCAAGTATTCCTTCTCATTGGGCTGCCAGTTAATAATGACCACTTGACAAGAACTTCTTATTCTGTCCTTTCCAGGTATGAACATTTTTAACCAGAACGATCATATTGAGCTCTTACATGGAGTAATTGAACCAAGTTGTTTGGGTGTGTTAATGGGGAAGCCACATAAGTATGAGAACAAATAATAGAGGGATATGCCCATGAGGCAAGATGAAATAAATAGAGTGGGAGGAGAGATCATAATCAAAGATTGACCTATTTATGTTCTATAAATTATTTGAAATTACCAGACAACTCCTGGTGATGTAATGATGCATTAGTGAGAGAGAGCCAGGAGTGATAGATTTAAGACAGATATCAGGGGTAGTTTCTTTACTCAGAGAGTAGTAGGGGTGTGGAACGGCCTGCCTACAACAGTAGTAGACACACTGATGTTTAGGGCATTGGATATACATATGGATAATAATGGAACAATGTAGGTTAGATGGGCATCAGATTAATTTCGCAGTCAGCACAACATCGAGGGCTGAAGGGCCTGTACTGCACTGTAACATTCTATGTTCTAAGCTCCTACAGCTCATTACAGTGCACCACTGCCTGTGATGTTTGACCTCTGGTCAGTATGTTCCTTGTAGGGAACAGTTCCAAGCACATGGCAGTGAGAGCTAAGGGGAACCAGGTCATAGTGTCATAAGAGACGTACAGCATGGAAACAGACCCTTTGGTCAAACATCCATGCTGACCAGAGATTTTAACCTAATCTAGTCCTATTTGCCAGCACTTGATCCATATCACTCTAAACCTTTCCTATTCATATACCCATTTAGATGCCTTTTAAATGTTGTAATTGCACCAGCCTCCACCATTTCCTCTGGCAGCTCATTCTGTACATGCACCACCCACTGCATGAAAACATTGCCCCTTAGGTATCTTTACATTTTTCACATCTCACCTTAAACCTATGCCCTCTAGTTCTATATTCCCCCACCCCAGGGAAAAGACCTTGTCTATTTACCCAATCCATGCCTCTCATGATTTTATAAACCTCTATAAGGTCACCTCTCAGCCTCCGATGCTCCAGCGAAGCTAGAGAAGTGATTGTTGGGACCCTTGCTGAGATGTTTATATCATCAATAGTCACATGTGAGGTGTCAGAAGACTGGAGATAGGCTAATATGGTGCCACTATTTGAGAAAGATGGTAAGGAAAAGCCAGGTATCTACAGGCCTGTAAGCCTAACATTGGTGGTGGGCAAGTTGTTGGAGGGGATCCTGAAGAGCAGGATTAACAGGCATTTGGAAAGGCAAGGACTGATTAGGGATAGTCAGCATGGCTTTGTGAGTGGAAATCATGTCTCCCAAACTTGATTGAGTTTTTTGAAGAAGTAACGAAGAGGATTAATGAGGGCAGAATGGTAGACATGATCTACATGGATGTCAGTAAAGCGTTCAAAAAGGTTCCTTATGGGAGACTAGTTAGCAAGGTTAGATTTCATGGAATACAGGAAGGACTAGCCATTTGGAATTGGCTTGAAGATAGAAGACAGAGGGTGTTGGTGGAGGGTTGCTTTTCAGACTGGAGGCATGTGACCAGAGGTGTGCCACAAGGATCAGTGCTTGGTCCACTGCTTTTCGTCATTTATTATAAATGATTTGGATGTGAACATAGGTGGTATAGTTAGTAAGTTTGCAGGTGACATCAAGAAGAAAGTTACCTCAAATTACAACAGTATCTTGATCAGATGGGCCAATGGACTGGGCAGTGGCAGATGGAGTTTAATTTAGATAAATGCGAGGTGCTACATTTTGGGAGAGTAGATCTTAGCAGGACTTATACACTTAATGGTAAGGTACTAGGGAGTGTTGCTGAACAAAGAGACCTTGGATGCAAGTTCATAGTTCCTTGAAAGTGGAGTCTCAGGTAGATAGGATAGTGAAGGTTTTTGTCTGGAAAAAAAAATCCAATTTTATCCCCTTCTTCTCCTTTTCAGTCATGAAGGAGCAACATTTTCTGGAATACAGTTTCTTCGGACACTGGCCTCTCTTGTACTTTGCTGAAAATGTGTTGCTGGAAAAGCGCAGCAGGTCAGGCAGCATCCAAGGAGCAGGAGAATCAACGTTTCGGGCATGAGCCCTTCTTCAGGAAAGGGCTGAAGAAGGGCTCATGCCCGAAACCTCGATTCTCCTGCTCCTTGGATGCTGCCTGACCTGCTGCGCTTTTCCAGCAACACATTTTCAGCTCTGATCTCCAGCATCTGCAGTCCTCACTTTCTCTTGTACTTTGGCCATTTTTCTGATTGTGAACAGAAATAGCCTATCTGACTATATGTTGCATTTTTTTTAAACAAGATTAATAGCTGGTCATTGCAGTCCAAACAGCTCCCAGCCCAGGAAACTAAGATTCTATTATGATTAATTGAACTAGGACAATCAATGCTCCTTTCCTTTAAATGCTGCTTTACACAACAACGGTTCATGGAGACAAGCCGTTTCGAAAAGTTGTTATCAGTTCCCATCACTTCTTTTCTCTTAAGAACTCTCAAAGTCTTGACAGGGTCAAATGTCTATGGAGTTATAAATGTCTCCTCCACAATGATCATGGAGTGTCAGAGTTTTCTTTATCTTATCAGACTGTACTATTGCAAGAAAATCCCTTATTCATTCCTATCCATCTTGCAGCTTCCCAATATCACAGAATATGAAGTCATTTCTGAGGTAACTATCTGGACAACACAACAGAAATTCCTCCTCAATCAACAATCAATTCCTCATTCACTTGTAATGCTCAAATCTTTCTGTCTCAGCCATTCTCACTTTTACTAAGGCCATCTGAAATACTCTTCCTCCTCACTAGGACAAAATCAAGGCTTGTGATGCTTTGCTCTAGTCTAATGCATTTTTCTTGGACCTTGAAACTGTCCAACGCTTCATCACCCTCCCTTCTCAGTCATAATCGTCCTCTGTACTAGTCTCACCTCCCTTGGTCTTCATCACTCAGGGGTCTCAGAGTCCAACTCCTAACCTCCTTCAATTCTCACCTTCCTGGGTCCTCATTTTCTCCCATTTTGCAATCTGACCAGCACCTAATAGCCACCTGATTTAGTTCATCTTCACTTCTACTCTTTTCATCTCAGGTTACACCCTAGCCAATTGACCTGATCTTTGCAAGAGCAACACAGTGACAATTTCATAAATCTGACTAGCAGGGCTAAGGAGGCAGCATTCTTTGATCAATTTACCTTTTCTCCAAAAAAAAACAGAACAAGCATTGAGTGATGAAGACCATGATTAGGAAACCCAAGTAGCTGACTTAAGTTGCAGAAAATTATAGGAAGTCTGAGGTGGGGCAAGAGGTCACAAAATTCTGGAATCCTAAGAGGGGTAGGATTGGAAACAGTGCATTGAATCTTGGCTTCAATGATACACTGTGCGGAAAGGGTATTTTTACAGTTTAGAATTGTATTGCTGGTGTTCTGTACTTACTGTACTATGTCTGCAAAGGCAGTGAATAAAGGCTTGGACTGGTATTCTAGGCCATGTTTGGCACACAGTGACCTTACCAATGGTGCCACCTTGTGCAAGTTGTGCCTTGGCATCGTAGGAAACAGGCTGTAAACACAGAGACACAGTTAGATAGCAAAGAGAAATCAGCTACTGCTAGGATAAAATTCAATCTCATTAGGATGCAAAATCAGGTGTTAGTGAATCAATTGCCAGTTTTTACACCTCATCAGATTTTTATTTACCTTGAATTCACTGACCCATTTTGTCTTCCCTTTAAGGTTGAATTTTAAACCCTATTGACTCTAATTACCCCATGAAACTTATTTTATTTTCTGACTCTCACTGTTACCGTTCTGGGTGATTGCTATGTATAAGATGTGGTCATTAGCACGCCACTTCATTAAAGTTGGTTTACATTTCAACACAACAAGGATTGCGCAGCAGTATCAAGAACTGTAGTGTATGAAGTCAATGCAACCCCTGTTCCTCACAATACATTGTTTTCACAGGGAGAACATCTCTGACATTACAACACTTACTACATTTCAAAATTACTTCATTGCCTGTAAATCACTGGGGAAATCAGGTGATCATGAAGGTGTGATATAGATATAAGGTAAGATAGCTCACTCGGTTAAGTGGACAGCTAGTTGGCAATGCAGATCCACACCAACAGTTTGGGTTAAAGTCCTGCAGTGGCTGAGATTACCATCTCATCCTCTCCCACTGCCTGAGGCATGGTGACCCTCAGTTTAAGCTACCACCAGTTGTCTCTCCCTAATGAGAGAGCACCAATATGATCTGGTAAGACTACGGTGACTTTATGTATGAAGGACATAGAAGGGCTTGTAATTAAAGTACTGCCAAGGACCTGGTTTCGATTCCACTCTTGGGTGACTCTCTGTGTGGAGTTTGCACATTCTACCCCTATCTGCCTGGGTTTCCTCTAGGTGCTCTGGTTTCCTCCCACAGAGATGGCAGCATCCAGGGAACAGGAGAATCGACATTTCGGGCATAAGCCCTTCTTCAGGAATCATGCCCGAAACGTCGATTCTCCTGTTCCCTGGATGTTGCCTGACCTGCTGCGCTTTTCCAGCAACACATTTTCAGCTCTGATCTCCAGCATCTGCAGACCTCACTTTCTCCCACAGAGATGTGCAGGTTAGGTGGATTGGCCATGGGAAATGCAGGGTCACACTGATAGACTAGGGGGCTGGGTCTGGGTGGACTGCTCTTCAGATTGTTGGTGTAGATTTGATGGGGCGAATGGCCTGCTTCTACACTGTTGGGATTCTATGATTCACTTGAAATGGATATTCATCCTGACAACTTTAATGACCAATAGATACAAAGAGAGAGATCCTAAATTGATGTTCTAAAGAAAACTATACTCTTCTGCTCAAATGTTCTTAAAATGCTGAAAATTTTAAATGGCTGCTATCGAACTCAGAATGAGTAGGCTGACTGCCTCCAGAACTTTCTAACAATTGCCAGAGGCCAATAAAGTTTAAAGTTAGATGTGACACTCCTTGGATTGTATGAACACTCTAGCCATGCCAATACAAAGGGTTAGTCGATAGGATGTCTACCTCAGCCGGTGCTGAGCACAGGAGACCATTTAAAGCCAAGACTCAGTTTTAATCACTCCACAGTCATGTCCCCCAAAACCTATCTCCTTAACTGAGTAGCTAAACTTAAAGCCCAGTCACACGATCAAACCTGTTGGTTTGTTTTAAATCATCAGATATTATACAATTTTTGATTTTATCATCAGTCTGCTTGTAATCTGTACTGCAACTGGAAAGTGAACCGATTCAGAGCTTACAACCACTCTACCTTCATTAACACTCCAAGTGTATCTAATCTCCTATGAAAGGGATTTCGGTACACAGCCCACTAAAGGAACCTCAAGTGGACATTGATTTATTAGTCTGTCTAGTTCACGTGAATTAATTCCAAATGGTTTGAAGTAATTTGAAACTTCCCTCTTTTCTTCCTTGGATGCATGTGTGTGATTACAGTTCCCGAAGCATTCTACCTTGCTTTGAATAAACCCTATCTTAGTCAAGAGTGTGGTCTTGGAAAAGCACAGCAGCTCAGGCAGCATCCAAGGAGCAGGAGAATCGATGTTTTGGCATAAGCCCTTCATCAGGAATGAGGCTTGTGGGTCAGGGCTGAGAGA
>NC_057725.1:49161617-49202082 GCF_004010195.1 Chiloscyllium plagiosum | reverse complement strand
ATAGTTGGATGAAGATGAGGGAGAAGGTGATAGGTCAGAGGAGGGAGTGATGGATGGGTCCGGAGGGCGGTGCTGACTTGGAGACTTGGGACGGGAATAATGTGGGGGGAGGGGAAACGAGGAAGCTGTTGAAACCACATTTATCCCCTATAGTTATAGCATCCCAAGGTGGAATATGAGGCGTTCCTCCTCCAGGCGTCAGATGGTAACGATTTGGCAGTGGAGGAGGCCCTGGACTTGCATGTTCTTGACGGAGTGGGAGGGAGTGTTGAAGTGTTCAGCCACGGGGCGTGTGGGTATCCCATGATCTCTGAAATGATCTTGGGACCCTGCAACCACATGGGATAAATGTGGATTTCAACAGCTTCCTCATTTCCCCTCCTCCCCACATTATCCCGGTACCAAGTTTCCAACTCTGCCTCCGTGGCTGAACACTTCAACTCCCCCGCCCACTCTATCAAGGATATGCAGGTCCTGGGTCTTCTCCACTGCCAAACCGTTACCTCCCAACGCCTGGAGGAATAACGCCTCATATTCCGTCTTGTGACCCTGCAACCACACGGGATAAATGTGGATTTTGACAGTTTCCTCATTTCCCCTCCCCCCACATTATCCCAGTCGCAAGTCTCCAACTCAGCACTGCCCTCCGGACCCGTCCATCACTCCCCCCTCTGACCTATCACCTTCTCCCTCACCTTCACCCACATATCGCTCTCTCAGCTACCTTCTCCCCAACCCCACTCCCCACCCAATTATCTCTCAGTCCTCGGCTCACAAGCCTCATTCCTGATGAATGGCTTATCCCCGAAATGTCGAGTCTCCTGCTGCTCGGATGCTGCCTGAGCTGCTGTGCTTTTCCAGACCACACTCTCAACTCTGATCTCCAGCATCTGCAGTCCTCACTTTCTCCTAAACCCTATCTTACTTTAACCTTACTGAGTTTTCTGTGGTTAACTTTAATGTTGGATTTCACAAAAACACATCACACAACTCTAAGGGCAAGAAAGAGAACCCATGTAATGGACAGGAGAGAAGAACAGTAAAAATGATTCAATTCAATTCACCTCTCTCTTTCTATGATACAACCCATCTCCCATAACTGTTTGACCCATGTATAATCGCCAGAATTTATTGTGAATGCAACACCACTCCCCTCTGCATTTTAATAACCATATGGTTCCAGGGTTAACTGTACCCTATTCACAGTCCAACAACACAGGATGGCAGTGCCTATTTGTCCTTTGTATAAAGCAAGTGTACCTCCTGCTGAAGGTTGGTGGTACTCACTGATGTTCAATCTGGAAGTTGAGGTGACCTGTGAACCAGTCATTGAAGACAGACTGATGGACGTTACAAGTAGCATGCAACTACAAGAAAAACAAACAGGTTAGTAGTGGTCCATAATCGTTACAAATATCACATTCTGAGAATCAGGTCCTAAAATACAGTAAACACTCAGCTGCTGCTAATGTAGTCAGCCACTTCAGTGGTGGCACAGCATACAGCCTAGACTGGCACATTGTTAGTTCTCGTTTCACCAGCTGTACGGATCAGTTCATGGTGGGAGGAAAACAACAAAGAGCTATTTGCAGGGCTAAGCCATTTACCTGTGGGAATAGAGCTAAAAACTAATTCCGGATAATCAAATGGGAGTCTCTTGTCTGTGAGGTACTGAGGAAATAAATAAAATAAAACAAAGAACTGTGGATGCTGAAGATCTAAACTAAGAACAGAAATTGCTAGAGAAACTCAGCAGGTCTGGCAGAATCTGTGGGAGTTAACAGTTAGAGAGGTAAAAACAATGACTGCAGATGCTGGAAACCAGATTCTGGATCAGTGGTGCCTGAAGAGCACAGCAATTCAGGCAGCATCCGAGGACAGGCAAAATCGACGTTTCGGGCAAAAGCCCTTCATCAGGAATAGAGCCTGGTGCTTCTTTGTCAGAGCCAAGGAAACAAATATGGGCCAGGGATAATCACATTTGTTATGGATATAACAACAGGACATATTGTAATGGATACGATATGGACTGGAGTCACATTTAGGTCCAATTGAGTACAGGTGACAAGTTCTAGTTATGGAAACTCAGCAGCTTTTATGGTCAGTTTTCTGGGGATAGCTCATGAATCACCAAACAACGGATATCACTGATTCTCCTGAGCTCCACATATCCCACTGCACATGCTGTCTTTTCCAAGCATTCCCATTCAATAATGTTCAAAATGCAGCCTCCAGGCTGTGAAAGCCCTTTAAATCCCAGGAAACCTGGTACAATTTGTGATTCAGGTTTGGACAAGGCTGATTCTAGGGCAATTATCTCATTAGCTGATTAGTTCTATGCCAGAACACCAGCAACTTCAGATACATGGACATCAATAGAATCTTGGATTTCTCTGTCAAGATGGCAAAACTGCTGTGGCACCTCATCCATGAAGATGAAAGAATAGACACCAAGGGGCTGTATAAAGCTATCTCCAATGCTTATTTTATATTAATTCAGAGATGTGCTCATTACTAGTTCCTCTTGAGGAAATGGTGGTGAGCTGCTTTTTTAAATCACTGTAGTCCGTCTGTTACAGGCAGACCCACAGTTTGGTTATTGTGGGAGTTCCAGGATTTTGATTCGGCCACACTGTAGGAATGGTGATATATTTCCAAGTCTATATATTTCCAGGGTGCTGAGTGGCTTGAAGGGGGACTTGCAGATGTTGTGATATACCTTCTGCCCTTGTCCTTCAAGATGTTAGTGGTCATGGGATTGCAAGGTGCAATCAAAAAGCAGCCTTGGTGAATTTCTGCTGTGCATCTTGTAGATGGTAGACACTGCTACTATTGACTGTGGATGGTGGACAGACTTTTCCAAGGCCGTGGAACCCTTCACCTTTCTCAGCCTTTCCTTTCCACCACAATCTTGAATTTTTTAAATTCAAAATTAGATTTCTGATGTACCATGTCATTGGTTTCATCTTTTAGTGTGATTTGATATTGAGGGCTTTTACATGAATGTCCAATGTGCATGAAAAGGTGGTGAACAGACAGAAGCCCCTGACCTAGGCCAGTGTCCCAGTGACAGTTAGGCTCTTACCTGCATGGTCAGCCAATCCTCTTTCTGATCATGGTCAATTATCATGGGAATGTGGTTCATCTGAGTCACCCACACAAACCAATTACTTTCCATAAATCTGCAAACAGGAATCGTGAAATTCATGATCTGACTGAAGGAATGTACTCCAACAAAATATAAATAGAATAAGACCACTAATTTGGTAATTAAAATGTAAAACAAACCTCACTGGTATGGTAACCTTCTGCTGATGCTGTCACTAAGTACAAAACCAATAAAAGGCTTTCAGCTACTGTTTTAGGTGTGTCTGCCCAGACTAATATTTATTTTCTGTTAACATTCATATTAGCTTCTCTAGCCAAACCAGGTATAACTTGCTGAGATGGTACATCTGAAATTAAAACTTTTAAATGGAAATGATATAATGATAGGCCTTGCCGTCAATGGCTGTGACTGTTTATTTTGGTAGTTTCTTCTAGTGTGGGATTGTCCTTAGGGGGCAAAGCAAATTGGTCTTATACTGCGTTGGAAACAAATGGTCTTTGTAGTTTGTGTGGATGACTATTAAATGTTCTGTCATTGCCAGAAGGTGCTGGCTTTCTCTCAATTCCTGCCAGTCCATTGCATTTATTTATAGAGTATGGTCAGTCTATGTCCCTCCCCTTCTGCTGTAGTAATTCCTTTGCCAAATCATATAGCGAAGACGATCAAGGAGTAACACTGAAATAGTGAGTCATGTTAGTTAAGTGATTATTTTTGACTGGTGTGGAAGTAATGGGCTGAAAGGCCTTTTTCTGTAGATTTTGACTCTATCATTTATCCACCTTTTGTAACTATTTATTCATCTCTTCAACTAATAAAAATCAATCATCAGTCTTGAAAGCTCCATTTGGTTCAACACTTTCTTCAGGGAGATAGTTCTAGATATCCTCCCTACCTTATGTGAAAACATGCGTCTTGATGTCAGTCCTGAATGGTCTCAATAGTCTTTCAAGGTTATCGCACCTTGTTCTACATTCGTTACCAGAGACAGTCATCTCTTTGTGCAGAATTGAACATTCCCACATTTGCAAGCTTGATGTTGGGAAGAGGACATTGAATCAGACAGGAAGATAGCTGTTGGGGATCCTGCTATTCTCCTGGCTCCACCCGATTGAGACTGTGCCAGGAAGGCCTATGCGTGACCTTGCCAACCCACCACCATTTGAGGCCCCTATGTGCACAGGCAGTGGATGCTCACTATGCAGCGTTGGTTTCAGTTTCGTGCCAGAGAAGGGGAAGGTGGATCTAATTCTGTGCCTGTTGAACTTGCTCATGATCTTGACACTGATTGATCTGTAAATCATTTCTCTGCTGGAGGATTTTTATCTCATGGCTATCCTTCACAGAAGATGTCATCCTATTAAGCCTGTTACTTGGCCCATTTCTCTATCTGGAGGAAGCTAGTCTCCTGAATTTATTTGCAGAGGAACTTGACCCTGCCAACTCAGATATTTGCCCCATAGTATCATCTGGAGGAATTTCATTCTCACAAATGTCTATTATGAAGAAGGCTGCTCTATGGAGACAAATAATTTATTTTTTTCCAGGTATCCTGGATTTCTGAGCTGGGTAATTTCTTCTTAACTATGTCCTGAATCTGTGGATGTTGGACTGACGTCCATGGAGTTTTATGCAGCTCATCTTCATTTTCTGAAAGTTCATCTCCATTGTCAATCTGCAGACACATCTGTGTTAAGCTTTACTTCAATTTGCTGAGGAGGTTGGGCATCTTCATTCATCCACTGTAGATGTCTTCCCAGACATTTTCCTAACCTTGAGCAGTTAATGGAGGATTGCTGCTTGCTTATCATCATCTGTCACTGGGACTGACACTTCATCTATGAAAGACTGAAATGTTGCTCTTGAACTTGTGTCCATTGTACTGTTTTGCTGTTTAAATAACTTCAGTGGAAGATTCATCAATGAGTTCAAGTGAGCTATGCTGCCTTTGTTTTGTTTCCCCTCATCTGCATCAAACTTTGCTGGTTTCTGTCATCTGAAGTTTGATTAGTGATGATGAGTATATTTTGTTCATCTCCTGTTAGATTCGGTATTCTTTATCTTTTAAATTGCATTTTTGTCACATTAAATTGCTCTGTGACATTCCTTATGTTGCAACCTCAGTATAAATTCAATTCTAGGTCCTTGACTTCAATACTGTAGCCGTGCCTTATGTTGTGTGCTCACTGTAGCAGTGATACTCATTGTGAATAACAAGTCTTTGTTTCCTTGACTTCTGTCTTTCCCGACCTAGCTCTTTATTGTCAATTTAAATATCTCCTCCTGAGCTGACAGGGATTTTTAACTTTACTGATTCAGCTCCAAAACAATCACTGTCCAGCTGAACCTCGAATCCAGGCTGACCAGCAGACCCTTCTTCTCTAAGGACTCTGTATCGGCCAAGTGTGGCTAACTGTTGAGCTCTTACTCGCTGTCACTGCTTCTCCTGCCAGGTCTGACGTAAAGGTTTTAGCCTGAACTGCTGTTCCTGCCTTGCTGTTCCTATCACAAATTCTGCTGATAGCCTGTTTGTTCAAGCACATGTAACTGCTGACTGACTGGCTCAACATTCTTAAAGGGGTAAAGTATTTAAAACAGTAAAATCACTTGTCATTGAAAAAATGGTTTCCTTGGATTATTCCCACTGTTGTTACTTGGTATTTGAGCTAAGATGTCAACTGTCAATCATAACCACAACCAGCTGAGTGCAGTGCTTCCCCACCCTCCTTTCTACACATTTTTAATCAATCTGTATTTACATCTCATGACACATCTCCCAGGCAGATGAAATTTGAACCTTCTAGCCCAAAGCTAAGGAAACAACACTACCACTGCACCACAAAGCCATTAGCAGTTAATGTAAGCAACTGAAATTAGTTGAATGCAATTGTTATATAATTAACATCCTAAACCTGCAACCCCCATTGCCTGGAAGGGCAAGGGCAGCATGGGGACACCACTGCTTCCAAGTTTCCCTCTCAATTGTATACCATCACTTTGCCTCATTATTAAGGTGATGAGACTCAATGACTGATGCAAAGTGACTGTCACTGTTTTGGACAAATACTAATGCATTTTTCCCCAATATAGTCTTTAAGTATTTTCTTTGTCCTCCTTTGTGGCATGTTGCTCAATTCAGAGTTGACAAAACAGGTTCTAGCTGTGAAGCTGTCAAGGCACATTATCCGCTCCATTGAAGTTGATTTTGCAAGAAGTTTGTGTGATTTTTTGTGCAACTGTATTTAAGAAGGACCATATGTCTAGATCATCACTGTAAACTCATTTTCACCTTTGTAGCATTGCCCAATTCAACCCCTCCATCAGCTCATTCACTTTTGTTCCCTCTAGACTTTTCAAGTGTCTCCTTGTATACTTCAGGGATTAAGCTAATAGTAAGTCTACTGCCCATGTCCTAAATCACATCAAATCCAATTCAGCCATCACCTGTGCTCTCTGATTTCAATTGGCTCTGATTCAGAAGCACATCAATTGGAAAATTCTCATCTTTGCTCTCAAATCCTTCCAAGATTTTGCCACTCCCTATATCTGTAGCCTCATCCAGACCTACAACCCTCCAAGATCTCTGGACTCCTCTGACTCTTGCCTCTTGGCCATCCACGATTGCAATTTTCCTCTATTGATGCTTTACATTTAGCATCCAAGGCACTAAGCTCTGGAACTCCCTCCCTAAACCTTTTTGCTGTTCTACATCTCCTTTAAGATGCCCCTTAACATCTAGCTCATGACTGAGTTTAGTTGACGGTGCAGCTTCTCATTACAAAGAGGAGAAGGAATGAGAAAGAGCAGAAAAACAGGCAGTGAGAAATAAATAAATGTCCTGTGCATCTAACAAATAAACAAATGTACAAATCAATGCCACAGCTTCAGCAAGTAGAAGAAGTGTCGAATAAAGGCTACTGCAACCCAACAGCATTTAGCAAGAAGACTGGATTCTCAGTGGTGGATACAGCAGCTGTTAAAACATTACGTCAACTGTAGTGATCAGGATAAATATATAAATAGTCTGACTGAGGGCAAGAATAAATTTTCATTTATTAGAGACTGTTAATGTCGGGAGCTAGAGGGAGTGGCAAATGAGCAGCCAGACAGAAATAATTAGTGTCAGTGAATGAGGAACCAACAGACAGGCAGTGAAAACAGCAAAAGCAAAAGAAAAGGTAATGATTGAGAAAATAAAAGATTGACAGAGAAAAAAATCAGAGAAGAGGAGAAATAAAATAAACAATCAAGATAAACAAGGGGTCAACACTACCTAAACCTATTCAAATCGATTAAATCAAACAGGGAGCAAAAAGACCACAAACCACAACCAGTTCCCGACAGCTCCAAATATGCTAGGCATTTGTTAATGGATGGTTAATGCAGTTCAGACACACAGTACCAATTACTGCAATTGTTCAACAGACAAACACATAATATAGGTAGTATTTCGACATGGGAACCCCACCTCACTAGAAAGAACATTAACAGAAAACCTTGAATGCCAAGCAGTGGGATGTAAGTCAAGCTGATACGAATGTAGAAAGACACCATCCAGGCCAAGTCCTATAAAGGGCAAAAAAAAAAATTTATTAGTTGACATATTCTTTTTCTTTCCAGTTTTGTGACTTCTCCCCTGACAGTGATTGCTGGTCTCAGGGTTCAGGTCCTTCTATCACTGCACCCCACTGACTGCGCTCCATTTATGAGCTGAGACAGAGGATGTGAGCAGGCTTTTGAAAAATTGGGATGAGGAGTGCGAATAAAATCATAGTTAATCCTGTGCTAACCCACCCTGTACCCAGGAGCAAAAGCACTACATGGGTTCCAGCCAGCTCCTACTGAACATCAACAGTCAACTTCTTCCACAAATGAATCGCATGGAAATTGCAGGCTAGAAAACAAATTGTGAAAATATTCAGCAATGCAGTTACAGATTCAATCAGATGAGAACACTTTGATCTGTATAACACCAGTATGAGGTAGAATGGCCACTGGTTACCGACTTGTTGCTGGTAATGGGAATAATTTGAATTAAAAGAATCCCACAAGAACGAAACAGGTACAATATTACAATGATGGATTCTTCTTATAATGTATTAATGTTTATATATTACAGAATCTCAACAGCAGTGGTAGTTAAGATGGATAGCTTCTGATTAATCATTTTCCAATGTAGAACTCTTTCAGGAGCAACCGGGCTGTTCACTACACCAGTTATGGAGTGGGGGAAGGGTTCCCATTGTGTTCGAGCAGAACTCATGAGGAGCTGGCCCTGCAGCCCATGATATGCTTTGTCTGCATCAAATGAACAATGATGCACTCAGCACTGTTTGAATGGAGACTAATCAGGGAGTTTGCTGAGTTATTTAGGTCTGTCTGTGAATTTGTGTGAGAATTTGTGCTGAGATTTGTATTGGAAGTCTGTTTGAAGCATTGCAGGTTTCTGTTGGAATCTATGTGTGTGGATTTGTGTTGGGATGTGTGCACGAGGTTGCATTGGGATGTGTGTGTGTGAATTGGCGTGGGATGTGTCCGAGAGCTGGCACTAGGATCTATGTCAGAGCTGGTGCTGGGATATGTGTGACATTTGGCGCTGAGAGTGAGAGAGATTTGGTGCAGTAGGTGTGTGTGTTAGCACTGTGATGTGTGCAAGAGTTGGTGCTGGGATGTCTGAGAACTGGCGCTGGGAATGTGTGTGAGTTGGTGCTGGAATATGTGTGACAGTTGGTGCTGTGAGTGTATGTGAGAGTTAACACTGGAACGATGTGTGTGAGTTGGTGCGGGAGATGTGTGAGTTAGCGCTGGGATGTGTGTAAGAGTTTGTGCTGGGAAGTGTCTGAGAACTGGCTCTGGGAGTGTGTGAGAGTTGGTGCTGGAGATGTGGGAGAGTTGGCGCTGGGAGTGTGTGAAAGTTGGTGTTGGGGGTGTGGGAGAGTTGGCGCTGGGAATGTGGGAGAGTTGGCATTGGGAGTGTGCCAGATGTGCTGAGTATTTTGGGGATTTTTCCAGGTTGGCACTAAGCAATTTGCAGTCATGCACATTTCATACTAATCAAATCCCAACAACAATGCAGCCCCTATAATTAATTCTAACACCAGGTCTGAATCCTGGAACAAACTCACAACTGAGGGTTATGTCACCCATAATGGAGAATTCTTCTGAGTTAGTAACAAAAAGGTTCAACTCTTCCAACATCTGACCATTTGGCACTTAAAATAAACACTTCTCCTGTGGTAACATTCATTTTAATGTTTAATGTATTCCTAAACAGAATTAATTCTATGTAGTACATTCTGTCCCTACAGGATAAAATGACTCAAATAAAGTGTGGGTGTCCCAAATTCCTAGGAATGCAACAATTCCTTATCCAGTCTCCTCCAATCATTGGCTTGTTACACCATCTGACTGCTGTCAATCAAATCAAGTAATGCATTTATCGAAACATTCAGCTGTCCATCATAAAGTGGGTGAGTCAGATGAAGCAGAGATTTGGAGCAACAGAGATGGGGTTGTTAGTGGAGCAAACCTGAGACCAGTGGGAAAACTAGCATCTTCGAGCAATTCCCTCTGCTGGACCGAGATTGGAGGTTGTGCTGGGTCCGTCTCCGAGGCTGTGTGGATTTAAGTTGAGGTTTGTATCAGGAGTGTGTAGGGGCTGTGTGGGTTTCTGTTAGTCTGTGTGTGGGCTTGTCTAAGTTTGTGTACAGTCTCGGCAGAATCTAACTGTAAGTTTAAGTCAGTGATCATGTTGTCCTTTGTCAATGTAATTCCTACCTTTATATCTCAGATTTAAATCCCTCCCCCTCCATTCAGTTTTCATTGCTGAACAAGCTGATATTTCCTTCCATTAAATATTGGGAAGACTGAGACCATCGACTTTGTTCGCCAACTCTAACTCCCTTCTCTAACCACCATTTCCATTGCTCTCTGTGACAACAGTCTGATGCTAAACCAAGCTGTTTGCAAACTTGTTGTTGTATTTGACCCCAAGATGAGCTTCCATCTACATGCCTGCCTCATTACTACAGCCGTCTATTTCCACCTCTGTAAAAGTGTCTGACTCCTGTGTCAGCTTCTGTGCTGCTGAAACCAACAGCTACATCGTTAGTATCTCTAAAGGTGACTAGCCTCATGCACTCCCAGCCAGTCTCCTACGGTCTACTCCCCGTAACCTGCAGCTCAGCTAATAATCTGCTGCCTGTGGAGTCGATTTTCCTGCTCCTCGGATGCTGCCTGAACTGCTGTGCTTTTCCAGCACCACTCTAATCTAGAATCTTAGCTCAAACCAAACCCTATTCAATGGCTCCTGACTCTGCGCAAGCTGACCTGAGTTAGCTAGTCATTCAGCAATGCCTCAGTGTTAATTATGTTTTCAACTGTCGCTATCTCCATAATTTTCCCATCCCTGCAACCCATCAAGATAACTATGATACTGTCCTTCTGCTCTCACATGTAGCTCAATTTTAACTGCTGTGCTGTTGGTGGTCTGCCCAAAGCTCTGGAATTCACTCTCTAAAAGCCTCTCCATATCTTCACCTCACTTTCCCCCATAAAGATTACTCCTTAAAACCTAAATAAAAACCAAAAGAACTGTGGATGCTGTAAACCAGAAACAAAAACATGAATTGCTGGAAAAGCTCAGCAGGTCTGGCAGCATCTGTGGAGAGAAATCAGAGTTAATGTTTTGGGTCGACTGACTCCTCCTCTTGAGGAAGGGCCACTTGACCTGAAACGTTAACTCTGATTTCTGTCCACAGATGCTGCCAGACCTGCCGAGCTTTTCCAGCAATTTCTGTTTTTGCTCCTTAAAACATACCTCCTCAATGAAGCTTTGTCTGACTTCCTGTCTCAGTATGTGATTCAAGCATTTTATTTTATGTAATAAAGCTTCTTGGGATATTTTCAAATGCTGAAAGGCGCTATATTAATAGTATAGCAGTTGTTTTTGAAGTTGTACTATGTCTTTATGTAGTTTAATGCACTGGGTCTTTGTGTAGTTTACTGGAGTTTGCGTTGGCTTTGTGGCTGTCATATCTGTCTTGAAGGGAATAGCTTTGCCAAAATAGAACCTAAATCGATGTGTTGAAATACAGGCAGATACTATACAATCCAAATTGTCTGTAATTTAGCCAGATAAGGGTTCATTTGATCAACATTTTCACCATAGTCTGGGTTACAGATAGAGAGAAACTGTTTCTGCTGGCTGAGGAGTCTATGACCAGAAGACTTTGCTGAAAATTTGTGCAAGACTTTTCAGGAATGAAATCAGGAAACAGTTCTACACAAAATGGACAAGCAAAGAGTAGAACTCTCTTCTGCAGTTGATATTAGATTAATTGTTAATTTTAAAACTAAGATTGATTGATGTTCTTACCCAAAGGTATTAAGTGATTTAAAGAAAAGGCAGATAGATGGCATTCAGTTGCCAATCAACCACAGTCTCATTGAAAAGTGGTACAGTCTTCAGATGCAAAACAGCCAACTTCAGTTCCTTTTCAGGATTTGTGCTGCTCATTCAGGTACAAATTAGAGGAGTTTAATTTGGGGGTGATAGGGTTGTCTAAATGGAATTAGAATGTTTTGCACTGATTGGAGATGGGACAAGAGTTTGTTAGTGGAGGTACTGTGGGACCAACAGGAGTTAGTAGAGACCCTCTGAGTGTTCTTCAACAAAGGATAGGCTGATAGTTATTTAGTTATTTAGGTAACAGTGGCAGTTCACCAAATATAGTCACATTACTACATGGTCTTGGGGAGTAATGTGACATGGTCTTGGGGAGTGGGTACAAAGAAGTTTATGAGAATAGCATTTGGAATGAGCGACTTCAGTTACATGGCGAGGTAAAGAAGCTAAGTTGTTCTCCTCGGAGAAGAGAAAGTTAAGATTTAATACACGTTCCAAAATCCTAAAGATTTATTAGAATAATGAGAAGAAACATTTTCCTACAGGGTGACGTCAAGGTAACCATGGGACACAGATTAAAGTTAATTGGCAAAAGAACTAGAGGGTCAGGAGGAAACGTTTTATTAGATTGATGAAAAAAAAACACATTTTTTCTCATCTTGTGCTTATCAGCATTAGAAATCCCAATGTAAAGGGGAACAACATCTTTATACTGTAAGGAAATAACATGCTGTTTGATTGGCAAGTGAACTCTGATTAGATAAGGTGTTGCTGTGGAGAATGCACCAGTTAGAAGATGATGGACTGTTAATTGTGAGTCATGTATGATCTACCATGCACCATCTGAAAGGGTGGTGGAAGTAGTTTCAATGTTTAGTTTTAATAGGAAATTAGATTCACACTTGTGAGAAGAGAGAGTTGTCAATGGAACTAATTGGGAAGGTTTTTCAAAGTGCCAGCATAGATACAAATGGCTGTATTGTCTCATCCTTTGTTTTACTATTTACGTCGAACAGTTGGTAGAGACACTATGGATACTGCAGGCATGGGTGATCACTTGTGACAGTGTATGACACAGAGAGAATCTTAAAAGTCTCTCAGCAGAAATTGCCTCTTCTCCTCATTACTGCTGACCAAGTTAATTTTTTTAAACCCTCTTAGTTTGGGCTCATTGCTCATTGATGACATGCAATCCCAACTGCCACAATGAGGCAAAGTTTCAAGAATGGGTGAATATCCAGTAAATCACACCACATCTTGTGACTTTGGAATTGGCTTCTGCCAAGTTGCCCACTATACCCTCATAGGATGGCATATGCTGGCCTAGTCTGGTCCAATCACACTGTCTTCTTAAAACGAAATCAGACTTCTCATTCGCATAAAATGCTTGTTTTGCATTCATAATTCTATTTTACTACATTTGCTCCACACATTAGTTAATTTTGCTGGACAGCTTACTATTTTTGCCTTGTTCATACTTACCTTTAACATTCATTGTTGCTATCATTTAAGAAAATCAAAAAAGGGAGTAGATTTAGAGATGCACATGAAAGTCTGACAGGGCTAAATGGATTTAAGTAAAGACCATGTCTTCATGGGGATTGGGTGGACAATCAATATAGGTGCAACACACTGAGGACGTCTATCTACAGAGGTGCTTATTGACTCCTCCATATGTACCTGGAGTCCTTGGAAATCTGTCTTTAATATGATGTTATGATTAGATTAGATTAGATTACATTACAGTGTGGAAACAGGCCCTTTGGCCCAACAAGTCCACACCGACCCGCCGAAGCGCAACCCACCCATACCCCTACATTTACCCCTTACCTAACACTACAGGCAATTTAGCATGGCCAATTCACCTGACCTGCACATCTTTGGACTGTGGGAGGAAACCGGAGCACCCGGAGGAAACCCACGCAGACACGGGGAGAATGTGCAAACTCCACACAGTCAGTCACCTGAGGCGGGAATTGAACCCGGGTCTCAGGCGCTGTGAGGCAGCAGTGCTAACCACTGTGCCACCGTGCCACCCACACCACACAAGCGTTAGAAGCAAAGTTTTGTAGCATTGTTTCCAGACCCTGAGAGACTACATTGACTTGGTGACTTCCTGCCATTTAAGCGTCACCTTACATTTATTGAAAATTTGCCTGCTTCTTTAAATAGGGCCATTAACGTTACTGCACTTCCTATAACAAGATCTCTTTGCTGGCCAGCAAAGTGGAACTTTCTACACGTCCCATTACGATCAATTAATTCATTTTCTACCACTACCTCGCCTTTAATAGTGAGTGGTAGCCCTCAAGGAGCCACCTCATCACTGAATTTTACACTCTCAGCCAAGTGTTCTGAAAGCCACTCTCTGGGAAAGCTATTCCTGTACGCTAATAGCCTACACAGTAAAACAAAAATAGTTGGGTATACACCTGAACAAACAATATAGCCCCCTTATCCTCTCATGCATTACTGAGTATATTAGTTATACCTCATTGGGCATTAACGAATAGAACAGTATTCTTGAATATCCAGTCATAATTGCTGGAGGTACTACTGAATAGAGCAGTTATACCATCAGACCATAAGACATAGGAGCAGAAATTAGGCCATTCAGCCCTTCGTGTCCGCTCTGCCATTCAATCATGGCTGATAAGTTTCTTAACCTCATTCTCCTGCTATCTCCTCATAACCCTTGATCCCCTTCATCCTCAACATCCTATCTCAGTCTTAAATATACGCAATAACCTGGTCTCCACAGCTTTCTGTGGCAATGAATTCCATAGATGCACCACTCTCTGGCTGAAAAAGTTTCTCCTTATCTCCATTTTGAAAGGTCTTCCCTTTTCCTCGAAGACTTGTGCCCTCAGGTCCTAATCTCTCCTACCAATGGAAACATCTTCCCAACATCCACTCTGTCCGGGCCATTCAGTATTCTGTATATTTCAATTAGATACTCCTTCATCCTTCTAAACTTCATCTAGTATAGACCCAGAGCCCTCAAACATTCCTCATATGTTAAGCTTTTCATTCTTGTGACCATTCTTGTGAACCTCCTCTGAACATGCTCCACAGCCAGTACATCCTTCCTGAAATGCAGGACCCAAACTTCCAAATGTGTTCTGACCAGAGCCTTATAAAGCCTCAGAAGTACATGCCTACTTTTAATTTCATGTCCTCTCAAAATAAATGCCAACATTGCATTTGTCTTCCTAACTACTGACTCAACTGCACGTTTACCTTAAGAGAATCCTTAACTAGAACTCCCAAGTCTCTTTGCACTTCTGAATTTTCTCCCTGTTTAGAAAATAGTCCATATCACTAGTCTTCCTATCAAAGTGCATGACCTCATGCTTTCCCATAGTGTACTCCATCTGTCACTTCTTTGCCCACTCTCCTAACCTGTCCAAATCAATCTGCAGTCTCCCTGCCTCCTCAATGCTACCTGTCCCTCTACATATCTTTGTACTGTCGGCAAACTATGGCAAGATGTTCTCAGTTCCTTCATCTAGATCGTTAATGTATAAAGTGAGAAGTTGTTGTCCCAACACTGAGCCTTGCGGAACACCACTTGTCACCAGCTGCCATCCTGAGAAGGACCCGTTTATCTCCACCCTCTGCTTTCTGCCAGACAGCCAGGCTTCTATCCATGCTAGCACCTTGCCTAGGACACCATGGGCTCATAACTAACTCAGTAGCCTCCTGTGCAGCACCTTGTCAAAGGGCTTCTTGAAGTTAAGGTAGATAACATCCAATGGCTCTCCTTGGTCTAACCTGCTCATTACTTAGTCATAGAGTCATAGAGATGTACAGCATGGAAACAGACCCTGATATCCCAACCCTATCTAGTCCCACCTGCCAGCACCCGGCCCATATTCTTCCAAACCCTTCCTATTCATATACCTATCCAAATACCTCTTAAATGTTGCAATTGTACCAGCATCCACCACTTCCTCTGGCAGCTCATTCCATACATGTACCACCCCCTGCATGAAAAAGTTGCCCCTTAGGTCTCTTTTATATCTTTCCCCTCTCACCCTAAACCTATGCCCTCTCGTTCTGGACTCCCCGACCCCAGGGAAAAGACTTTTTCTATTTATTCTATCCATGCCCTTCATAATTTTGTAAACCTCTATCAGGTCACCCCTCAGCCTCCGACGATCCAGGGAAAACAGCCTCAGCCTGTTCAGCCTCTCCCTATAGCTCAAATCCTCCAACCCTGGCAACATCTTTGTAAATCTTTTATGAACCCTTTCAAGTTTCACAACATCTTTCTGTTAGGAAGGAGACCAGAATTGCACGCAATATTCCAACAGTGGCCTAACCAATGTTCTGTACAGCCACAACATGACCTCCCAACTCCTGTCCTCAATACTCTGACAAATAAAGGAAAGCATACCAAACGCCTTCTTCACTATCCTACCAACCTGCAACTTCGCTTTCAAGGAGCTATGAACCTGCCCTCCAAGGTCTCTTTGTTCACCAACACTCCCAAGGACCTTACCATTAAGTGTATAAATCCTGCTAAGATTTGCTTTCCCAAAATGTAGCACCTCGCATTTATCTGAATTAAACTCCATCTGCCACTTCTTAGCTCATTGGCCCATCTGGTCCTTCCTCAAAGAATTCTAGCAGATTTGTCAGGCATGACCTCCCCTTGATGAAACTGTGCTGATGTTGCCCTATTTTATCATACATTTCCAAGTATTCAGAAATCTCATCCTTCACAATGGAGTCCAGGGTTTTACCCACGACTGAGGTTAAGTTAATTGGTCTGTAATTTTCCATCTTTTGCCTTACTACCTTTTTAACAGATGTCATATTAGCAATTTCCAATCCTCTGGGGCCCTCCTTGATTCTAGTGATTGCTGAAAGATCATTACTAATGCCTCCACTATCTCTTCAGCTATCTCCCTAAGAACTCTGGGATGTAGTGCATTTGGTCCAGGTGATTTATCCACCTTCAGGCCAATCAGTTTTTCTAGCACCTTCTCCTTGGTGATGGCCACCATACTCAGCTCTGTCCCCCCTCTCTTGAATTTTTTAGATATTACTTGTGCCTTCCACTGTAAAGACTGATGCGAAGAACTTGTTCAGTTCCTCAGCCATTTTCTTTGTTCCCCACTACTCTCTCTCCAGCGTCATTTTCCAGTGGCCCAATGTCCACTTTTGCCTCTCTTTTGCCCTTTATATATCTAAAGAAACTCTTACAGTCTTCCTTTATATTACTGGCTAGCTTACCTTCATATTTAATCTTCTCCCTCCTCTTATAAGCTTCCCAAACCTCTGGTAACCCACTGCCTTTTGCACATTATATGCTTTCTCTTCTGCTTTTACGTTATTCCTGACTTCCCTGGTCAGCCATGGTTGCCTCATACTCCCTATACCATGCTTCATTTTCCTCAGGATGAATCTCTGCTGTGTCTCCTGAATTAATCCCAGAAATTCCTGCCATTGCTGTTCCTGTGCTTTTCCTGCTAGACTCCTCTCCCAGTCAATTCTAACCAGCTCCTCCCTCATACCTCTGTAGTTGCAATTATTCAGCTGTAATACTATTACCTCTAATTCTATCTTCTCCCTCTCAGATTGTAGAATAAATTCAATCATTTTATTGATGATTGCCTCCTAAGGGTTCATTCACCTTAAGCTCCCTTATCAAGTCTGTCTCATTGCACAACACTAAATCCAGTATTGCATGTTCGCTAATGGGCTCTACCACAAGCTGCTCCAAAAAGCCAACTTGTAGACATTCCACAAATACCTTTTCTTGCAATCCACTACCAACCTGATTTTCCATTTGCCTACTTAAATCCCCCATGATCACTGTAACTTTGCGTTTCCCACACATCTTTTCTACCTCCCAGTGTATCTTGCACCCCAGCTCCTGACTACTGTTTGGAGGCTTATACATAACTCCAACTGTAGTTTTTTTTGGCTTTTGTGGTTCCTCAATTCTACCCGCACAGATTCTACACCATCTGACCCTACTTTCTTTCTTACTATTGATTTAATTATATTGCTTACTAAAAAGGCAACCCATTTTCCACTGTGGAATACAATAGTTATGCCAGTAATATCCAATATCCTAAATACACCAGGAGTGCACTAATTACTCAGGCACAGCTTAATGATGTCAGTGGTTAACAATAAATTAGATTAGCATGGAGAACGGTTAGAACCTGGGAGTCTTTAGTTGAAATGGTTCAGTATACTTTAAGTAATGCATTTAGTCAATGGGAAGCTATTTCCACTACTGCAAGTTAAATAGTGGGTAAGTTGAAGCTGGGATTGAACAAGTCCCAGGATGCTGTTAGTAGATACTCACCACCCACTGCTTTCGTTGCACAGCGAAGTAAAAGATGTACCATTGGAAGTAGAGGGGAAGTAGTGCTGGAGGTCCAACTGTGACAAGATGACAAAGCAAATTATTTAGAATTACAAAAAAACTGTAGAAGTTTCTTTATACAACTCAATGGGCTCCATCCCAGGCTCATACTCACATTTGACATGGAGCTGTCCAAGTCTCAATTGTTCCCATTTCTTCTCATTTTATGAGAAAACTGCCAAAGAATTCTCTACTACTGTCTAGTGCAAGTCTACTTTCTCTGGTCTATTGGGACTCCTACAACTCCACATGCTGTTAGATTGGGTATATTGGCAACGTCATAGATAGGGCCAAAGCGGTTTGGTCACCATGCAAGCTTAATGCGGAAATAGAACACACTGAAGCGATCCATCAGGACAATGGCTATTCCAGTCTGACCATTGCTTGCTGATTATCACATAAATTCTTGAATGGGCCTAAGTCTTGAAAAGTGCCAAGGGTTAGGGTACCACCATAGTTAGTCAAGGGGCTCATTCAATTATAATTTGAGGAATTGGCATCCATCATTCCTGTATGTCAAGTGCAGCCAGACTAGGAATTACAGATTGGTCAGTCAGGCTCAGTTGATACATCAATCCAGGAAGGTCCAGCAATTTTTCCTGCAGTGAGATAAAAGAAAGGATGACTATGATGCAAGTGGTGGAAGAGTTTGTCTGTGGTCATGCTTGAATGCTGAGTGATTCGAAAGCACAGAGTGGCAGGTAGGGTGAGTAGTTTGGGAGATTGAAATGGGTGTGAACACTTGAGTGGGCATGATGTATGCAATACAGAGGATTTTATCCATTAGCCTTAGTGAAATGTGTGCACAGTAGCCAAGTGAGAATGAGTGCTGGCCCTTGGGTGAAAGTTGGCTGAGAAAAGGTGATGGCACTTGCCCTTACAGAGGTCAGAAGATCATTGACCTTCTTGTGGCACTGTTGGGCATCCCTTTTGCTGCAGGATACAGCACTGATCCCTCGTGCATTTTCTGTCCAGGCTGCCTACATCTGGTCAGCAAGAAAGAGGACTACTCTCTAAGCAGCCAACATAATCGAAGACTCCTCCCACCCCAGTTATACTCTCTTCCATCCTCTTCTGTCAGGCAGAAGATATAAAAGTTTTACAACACGTACAAATAAATAGATTCAAGAACAGCTTTTTTCTTGATGTTATCAGACTTTCGGATGGACCTCTTAAACGTTCATGTTAACCTCTCTCTGCACCTTCTCAGCAGCTGTAACACTGTATACTGATCTCTGTTACCCTGATGCACTTGTATAGTACGATCTGCCTGTAAAGCACACAAGACAACTATTTTCACTGTATCTCAATACATATGATAGTAATAAATCAAATCAAAACAAAACAAAACCCTGTCCATCAACATCTATAGAACCCACTGTTCTAGGGAGCTAGCTAGCCTTTCAATTGTTAGTGTTGAGCACTGCAGTGTGAGGGGTCATTCCTAGCTTCAACATCTGAATGTACGCAGCTGGGCTTTAAATATGGTGCCAAAGGAGTGGAAGCTGGAAGATCTCACAAATAGTGAGCATTTCTGTCCCACTTACTACAAATTCCCTGAAAAATACAGCCAACATCTCAGTTACATAGTTAATTTGGTCTTCTAAATGCCACAAAGGTAAGTGCCATTATCTTCTCTCTGCTACCTCACCATCAAACACCAGGATTCGGTCTAACTCTGCCACGATAAGGGCATCTCACCAAGGCTCAGGGACAATAACTCCGAGTATTCTATGCATCAATGTTCACTCAAGGGCTTACACCCTAACCCTCAAGGGCTCATATTCCTAACTACTCATCCGTCCAGTCCTTTGTACTTCCTAATCGTTAATTATGCCATGTGGGCAGCTCGGTGGCTCGGTGGTTAGCACTGCTGTCTCACAGCGCCAGGGACACTAGTTCAATTCCAACCTTGGGCAACTGTGTGTGTGGAGTTTGCACATTCTCCCTATGGCTTCGTGGGTTTCCTCCAGGTGCTCTGGTTTCCTCCCACAGTCACAAAGATGCACATTAGGTGAACTGGCCATGCTAAATTCCCCACAGTGTTCAGGGAGGTGTAGGTTAGGTGTATTGAGTCAGGGATAAATGTACAGTAACGGGGAATGGGTTTGGGTGGGATACGCTTCAGAGGGTTTGTGTAGGCTTGTTGGACCAAAGATCCTGTTTCCACACTGTAGGGAATCTATTAATTGGAGACCATACATCACAGTAGCTGCTCTTACATCCACTTCCATCATACTCAATCCCTCCTTTTGTCTCATTGAGGAAAATACAGCGCAGCAGTCTCCATGTCCTATGTCCCAACAGCCTCCTGACTGACCAACCTATTTTCTCTGGATTGCACAATGAATGACGGGATAGTGAGAGGGACAGAGGAAGTGAGAGACTCTGGAGTGTTTTGCACAAGTCTTTGAAGGTGGCAGAACAGGTAGGTAAAGGTGTAAAGAAAGCATTCTTTTCCATTAAATCTTTCCTTTACTGTATGAGGTATAGAATACAAATGCAGGGATGAAATGGTGGAACTGTTTAAAATTCTGGTTAGTCCACAGCTGGAGTTGTGTGGACAGTTCAGGTCACCGTAGGAAGGACAAAATTGCTTTAGTTGTTGCTAGGGCTTGACAATTTGTAGATATGAAGAAAGGTTGAATAGGCGGGGTTCTTTTCCTTAGAACAGAGGAGGGTGAGTGGTGACTTAATTGAGGTGCATAAAATAATGAGGGGCTTGGATAGGGTGGATATGGAAGACCAGTTTCCCCTAGTGGAAGTCACAGATATAAGATGACTTGTAGAAAAACAAGGAAAAGGTTTTTTTCACCCAGATGGTGATGGGTGACTCGAGTTGACTGGCTGGTTTAGTGATGGAGGAATCAAGCCTCCAATCATTCAAACATGCCTAGATCTGCACCTGATGTGCTGGAGCCTGGCAAACTATGTATTGGGGATGCCAGAGGGTGGAATTAGGATAGATGGTTACTCTTTTCCGATTTTACTGCTCCTCGGATGCTGCCTGAACTGCTGTGCTCTTCCAGCACCACTAATCCAGAATCTGGTTTCCAGCATCTGCAGTCATTGTTTTTACCTACTTTTTTTCCTCAGTCAGTGCTGACACAATGGGCTAAGTAGTCTTTTTCTATGCACTAACATTTCTATAGTTCTATAGTAATCAGGTATTGCAATTGTTAAAGTCATTGCCAAGCTTAGGGTTACCCTCCGCAAACCACCCCCCCAAAAAACAAAACAAAATCGCAGGTTCAAACTGCAGTCTGTGGTGAATTTGTTCAGATACAGGACAGAAACAATTCACCTCAGGGTGTCTGCTGTAATGAGTGGAGAATCAGACATTTTCCAGCTCATGTTCAGCATCTAATAACACTTGTATAGTTAGCAATGTTGGGTAAAGACAAGATCATATTTAATTGTGATGCCCTCCATAGCCAAACAGCATGCTGGCAGTTAAAGTCTTGGCTCACACATGTGTAAAAGCACTATGGGCCAGCCAATAACCACAGAACCTAAACTAAGAAAACCTGAATGCATTCAGAGACAAGAGAAAGGGAGAGAACTGGAGAAAAAAAGATCAAATGTTTGCACAAAGAACTTTATTCAATACTAAAAGTTATAAACTCATCAGATTGTAAAGTCAGACTTTTGAGTGTTAACATGCGCAGAGACCAGCGTATAGCTTATAAAAAGCTCTGTCACATTTCTAGTTTCATGTACATGCCCCTGAAATTAATCAATACACAACAAATGCATGTCTGAGCAAATCTCACACGGCTGACAGGCTCCAGTCTTTGTGAGGTAAACATAGGAAATCCACTCTCTTAACACTAGCTTAATTTACAGGGAAGTCAGGAGAGGAAGCTGGCCAATCAATGAGGAGGGAAAGAAATCTCACCACAGCCAGATACATCAGGAGATCTGAAATAACAGAGACTAAGTGTGAGACTGTCTGGGGCCAGAACTGGAGATGACTAAAGGGTACCAGGGCTCCTAAGAGTGACTCTAGCACTAAACAGCAATGGCATCCTCTGGCAGGTCTGATTTCTCAGGAGCTCTGGATGCTAATTCTTGCTGTTTTAATTTTTAATTACTCACACAGACCAAACTCTGCCTAGTTTCAAATGGTTGCACTAAATAAAAAGACTGCTCAGTAAAGGGCTACTTGTACTCCCTTGATCTTAACATTAACAGGACATACTGTTCTAATCTGATCATTAAACACTGACAGTTTATCTGTCCAATGTGTAGAATTTGTCTTCAGCTTAACCAACAGAAAAGTGACATGTAACTCCAGTGCAGCCAAACAAAGCAAGGATTCCCAATTGTTAAATCCCCTTTGCTTTTTTATCCAGGTCTCTTCAATTTTATAATAGGGTCTTTTCCTGGTGAAATTACAAGGAATTCTTGTAACCAAGGAATGGTTATAATTTGTGCCCTTTCCAATTCATCTACTTACATTAACATTAAAAACAGTGTCTATAGAACAACCAAAGTTTGTTAACAACTGAAACTTGCAAGTTCCAGCCTGCTATGAATAGAAATAGAGTGCCAGAATAAATAACAATGTTTTGCAGAGGCTGGGTTCCCTGGTCCATGGTCTATTTTTGGCTGTGAGGGCTTTCTACCAGAATTGTGAATATGGCCTAGGAAGCCCCACCTATATGGAGCTATTGACCAATCAGAGCCGGGGATTTCCAGGACCCTGCAACAGTGTTCCTGGCTACTGCCAACAGCTCCCCCTGAATCTCTAGGTAGAGATCAGCAAGTGCTGCAAGGGGGCAGGTTCCAGTTTTGGGAAGCTGTGGGGAGAGGGGGTGGAAGGGTGTCTGAAGTGAGGGAATGGGATGTTCCTCAGAGGCCACACCGTGCCCTAGGACAAGAACTTTGATATTGCAAAATTGAGTGCAGAGTGAAGGACCTATCCATAATGGGCACCCTCCCTGCACTGTTTTACTGGACTGGTAGGCCAGCTCTTTTTTTTGTCTCTTGCCTGGAGCTGAAGTAATGTGAGAGTGCACCTTTAAATGGTTGGTGATTGACCACTGAAGGGTAGTGGGTCAGAAAGCTCAACCATGGACATTCCCATCCAGAACTTAATTTCTGAGGTGGCAGAAAAGTGGTCCATATCTCCCTGCTGCCACTACCCGATTCTTTGCCCTTCATGCCATGTTCCACACAGCTTCTAAGTAGGAGAGAACCTTGAGCAACTTCACACCAAAGGCTGCTCAGTTTCCTCACCATACATTGCTGTCCTGAGTGAGAAAATACTGCACTACTACAACATACAGTTCAAGTCAAAACATCATTACTGAGTCCCAAGCATGGGAAAAAGACTCAAGAATGAAGGAGCAGACACAAAAGTCCTGAAAGAATTCATTTGGGAATCAGCTAACAAATCTGGACATAGATTTGCTCGCTGAGTTGGAAGGTTCATTTCCAGACGTTTTGTCACCCTACTGGATAACATCTTCAGTGGGCCTCCAGGCAAAGCACTGCTGATAATTCCTGCTTTCGATTTATATGTTTGGGTTTATTTGGGTTGGTGATGTCATGTCCTGTTCTTTATTGCAAGGGGTCTAACACATCAAATTAGACCCCATCTACCACCCCCTGTGAAAAAGAACAGTACATGACATCACCATAAGAAATGATGTTACCACTGGAAATGACATCACCAACCCAAATAAACCCAAACATATAAATCGAAAGCAGGAATTATCAGCAATGCTTCGCCTGGAGGCCCACTGAAGACGTTACCTAGTAGGGTGACAAAATGTCTGGAAATGAACCTTGCAGCTGAGCGAGCAAACCTACATCCAGAACCCCATTTATCACCCCCTGAGAAAAAGAACAGGAAATTATATAAGCACAGGAAATGATGCTACCACAGGAAATTATATCACCAACCCAAATAAACCCAAACATATAAATCGAAAGCAGGAATTATCAGCAATGCACCGCCCGGAGACCCACTGAGGATGTACCTAGTAGGGTGACAAAATGTCTGGAAATGCACCTTCCAGTTCAGTGAGCAAACCTACATCCAGAACCTCAACCTGAGCTACAAATCTTCTCAAAACTCGCAGCTAACAGAGTTTCATTTTTAGTTGCCATTCATTATAGTTTCAAAACTTACTCAAAGCTTATAATACGAAGTCCTGCTTTGGGTACACTCAAACCAGAATGAAAATACACAGTGAAGGGTGTTTCAACCTTTATTTCTAAATGTACCATGGTTTGCAAATTTGAAAGGTGTTAATAAGCTTACACCATTGGTGCATAATTGGCAAATATAAGAGAGAGAGGGACTGTAGTTTGGTAGTTTCAACACAGACAACAAGTTTAAATGGGACAAAAGACCTGAAGATTTGGCAGGAGTTGGAAAGAGTTACACTAATCAGTACAATAAACAACACAGGTTAATAAATCCATTTAAAGAAAGCAAAATCTAGGGGTCACTTTTAGAGGAATATAATTGGAAAACACAGAAGTTTTGTTAAACCCATACAAAAATCTTGATTAAATATAATTAAAACTCGAGTACTGTGAATAGTTGTTATATACATTATGCAAAAAATGAAGACACTCGACCAGATGGGAACAAAACTCCAAGTGTTGCACCAAAACTGAGAGGTAATACTTTAAAGGAAAGGTTGAACAAAGCGCGGCTCCTTTTTCTAGGAAATTTATGACTGAAGAGGTGAGCCAAAAGAGGCCTTTAAGATTATGAAAGGGTTTGATGAGGCAGACATTAGAGACCAGATGGGGCCAAAATAAACAGCCACTAATAAGCATACCAGAAATTTAAGGATTTTTTTAAAACGAATTATTACTCAGGGAGTGGTTTGTATGTGGAATTCTCGACTATGAGGTAGTTGAAGTGACTTGCATGCACATGCACTGTACTGACATACACTGGATAATTCTATGCAATTGACTTACTCAGGAAGAAATACTTGTGTTGGTATTGGTATGGCATATACTTCTTCTTCTGTATCCCCACCTGGGTTGAAGGGAAAAAAAGAAAAGTTTGAGTTATCATTTTGCGCACACACAATAATGAAATCAAGGCTTGTGAATTTATTATGATTTTGGGCTTCAGGTGTTACAGCTTCATATGATGGAAGTGAATGTTGGCTATCCAGGCTTAGAAGTCAGTACATGTCACTGTTTGTCATTCAGTTAGTTTTAAAATTCGAGGGGCTACACTGATATCCAAGTCCAAGAATATGACATACATCACACTCTGCCAGGAGCATAATTCATAAAATCTATCCCAGTGTTTAAATTGGTTTCCAACCCAGTTCTTTTGTAAACTACATACCACTACTGGCTACAATGGGTGCCCTAAACAGTCCTTGACTCCACAAAACTGCAACTGGTCATATTTCATATTTTACTTTATTCAGCCAGGCACTTCCAAATGAATTCATTATTTTTTAAAATCTCTCTCAGAATGTGGGTGTTAATCATTAGTTGAAAATGGTTCCAAACCATTGCTCCCATGTAATGAGATAATTCAGTATCACTGCATAGAGAGTTCTAGCAGCAGTGAAGCTACCATGAGATATGTCCAACTTAGAATGGCGTGAGAAGGGAGCTTGCATTTGCTACTGTTGTTACTTTGCTTGATCTTCTCGATTATGGAGGTCATTGCTTTGGAAGGTGCTGTTGAAAAAGCCTTTACTCTCAGCTAGTGCTCCTTCAGCACCTGGTGTTAAATATACACAGACGCACAGCGAGCTCATTTGTTTCCATTCACATTATTTAAAGCAAGTCTAACTGCCCTAGCAGAAATCCTAGGAATTGTTAAATCTGCCTAACTATTCTCTGTTCCAGTTGCAGGAATTACATACTGCATCTCACAATGGCAACTAAGATACAGAGATCATCTATGTAATTTCCCGTACACTGTTCCAGCCTTTCTCTCTGCAAATACAAGGTCTCACACTAAACAGACAAACATAATTTGAAGTAGACCATTTGACCCTTCCAGCTTTTTTCAAACTACTGAGCCAAGATCATAGCCAATCTTCTCCCTCAAACCCTACCTTTCCACCCTATTTCTGTATTCCTTAATTTTTCTGTACTCAAAATTGTACAAGAGGTGAGACTCTCATCTCAAAACTGATTTTCCCAGGGTTAGGAAAATCAGGTCTAAAATATCAATTCCAAAGTTGCAACTCAGAAGCTAAGTGCTGAAATGTAGTTGCTTTAAATGTGGAACCACTTGGAGGATTTGGTAGCCATCACTCATGCTGCTTCTTCCTCTCACCTGGAAACATCTCCCCTCTCCCCTGTACCCACCTCAATCCCACTGACTACCATTCCCCTTCCCTCACTCTGGGCACTCCTCCTCCCTAGGTACTGCTCATGCTACCCCCAACCCCACCCCATCCTGAGCACCATTTCCCCAACAATTGCTTATTCTCAAGCACCCATCCAGACCAAATTCCCCATCACCTTTCCTTCGTTGGACATTGCTTACACTCTACCATGAATATTTGAACCCCTCTCTCCGTCCATAGGCACATACTTTCCTCAAAACCATTTGCAGCCACACTCGATAATCCCAATTCCCAGACACCCCATCTTGCTGTTCATAACAGTTAAGTTCCTAAGTAATTCTTATAGGTTGTCCCTCATTCTTTCTGCCTGCATCCTACTAACCTCAACAGTTTCTAAAAGTCCTGCCAGGAAGATGCCAAGCAGCTGACTGAACATCTGTGTTCGACTTACCTCAATTGGGAGCTTCTTTCCCAAGACAAAGAAGATGGGATGCATGTTGATGTCAGGGTCTTTGCGGAAGCAGTTGGGCTTGGCATGATGCTGAAAGTGGAGGTGGTTCCACCAGCTGGCTGGGGCACCCTATCACCAGAGAAAAAGAGACAGAAATGATCAGGCTAACTTAAGACAGTCAAAGCCGAAATCACCCTGAGAATCTCAAATATAGTGCACACATCATTCAAGCACACAACCTGAACTAACACAGTCAGTAGCATCAATTCCTTTTGATTCTCCCCCTACCCCCTCAAATCCTAACATTGGTGTCCTAGACGATTGGCCTCTCTCTACGTGAGAAAGAAATGGGAATAACAATTTTCTCTCCATGATTTTGGCTCTTCCCAGAGTATGACTCTGCAGGCATCAAATGCCCCCCAGCTGTTATCCCATGCGAGCCTCGTTGACAAGTGTCATTACACCTCGATCACATCCTGTCCTCACTGAACTAGCTGACGAGCTAATGTTCCAGTAGATGTGTCTGGAAAGGCACAAGGGATGATTTGATTAATCTCAGAGTCTCCAGACCAGAGTAACGTCTCTGTTCCCTAGTCCAAAAGGGTCCTGAGGCCAATTGCAATGCCCCTCCTGTTGAGTCGGCTGAGATCGAGAGATCTCCACCTACTAGGGATCAAATCTGGCCTCAGCCAATGAAGCTTAGCCAACTGAAACAAGTTAATGAGACACTGTATATTATTTGGTAGTACTTTAAGTCATGGAGTAAACTGGGGTGTACTTTAAGTCCCATAATGTAAACTAGAATGGGACAAGTGTACAGTGTAAACAATTAGCATGGGATCTATGTATGTAGAAAATTACAGGCATTGACATGGAATTGACTGGGAAGATAGACAGCAGGAAAAATGGCACACTGAAGACACAGATGCAAATATATGGAAGGCAACATAAAAAAGAACAAACTGCAGCTGATCAGAAACAGACAATGAAGGATAGAAAATAAGATGGAAACAGGGAGAGATGAGCAGAAATAAATCAGGAATTTCATTGAGGTTTCATTGCATGATTTTGTCAGATGTTTTATGGCAAACTTTCTTGAAACAAGTTCCCAGCCTTGATTATAAAAAAGACATGTAAGACAGGTGGAAATGTGAGGAGGAAGAGATAAAGAGAAAAGAAAAGAAAGCAATGATGGGCCAGAGATAGCAAACACAGGACAGGAAGTGAGAAGTTAGAGACACATACTACTGGAAAGAGATTGTGTTTGATACAGGAGTTATGGTAGATTAGCAACATGATAGTGCAGTAAACTCCAAATACAGTGTGACTCACTTTCAGGTGACCAATGATAAATTTGTGAACAATATGGTTCCACTTGGATTTGCTAAACACTGATAGGTGCCCAAAGTCATGCTGTAGCCAACCACCCTGTGCCTGCAAACAAAATCATAAGAAAGCACATTACAAATTAATACCAAGAGCACTGCATAGGTTATTGCAACAATACCCATCAACTAGGACATCCATGCTATCTTGGCCAGTCTCAGCCATACCAATTTAAGATTAAAATAAGTCTTACACTAATCACAGAGAGCAGAACATCCCATGTTGGAATCTGACCTTTGTCCAGCCTGATCTGAAATCTGCTGGTTGGGGAAATGCTGGCCTAGTGGTACTATCACTCGACTATAAATCCAGAGACCCCAGTGATGGTCTGTGAACCCGGGTTCAAATCATGCCATGGCAGATGTTGGAATTTGTATTCAATTAATATCTGGAATTAGGAATCTAATTATGACTGTGAAACCATTGTTGCTTATTGGAAAAATCCAGTCAGTTCTCTAATGCCATTTAGGGAAGGAAACTGCCATCCTTACCAGGTCTGGGGTACATGAGACTCTAGGTCTATAGCATGTGGATTAACACTTAACTAATACTTAACTGGGATAGGTAATAACTGTTGGCTTGGTCAGTGTCACCCTCATCCTGTGAAGGATTTAAGAAAAGAGACAACCAGACCTGAAGATATTAGGGTAAGTTACCAATTGTGACATGCAGAAATTGCTAATAACATACTGACTCATCAAACATAATTTATGACAGTTCATAAGGTAATTGGTGTCTACTTGATTCACTGATTATAATGTTGAAAGATTAAATTGTACTATCTCTCTGGACATTGATGTAATATTAAAGGATTAAACTTTAAAGGACTGTCTTTGGTGGGGCCGACAGTCATGCAGGAGTGCGAACGACTCCCCACTCCATTTAAACAGTTATTTGCTACTACTCCCCCTACTATTATCAAATTAAACTATCATTCAATCTCTTCCATTCAGTAATGCTTTCAAACCATCCTCCAAAGCTAGGTATGTCACACCTACATTGTCTTGGTGAATCACTGAGTCAGGAAATCATCTGCATAACGATTCCCCAGGATTAGGGCATTTACATTTGCATTATCTCTGAGGATGATCTCATCCTATCATTGTACCTGGGGTAACATGTGACTGAGGCTGGGAGTTATCTTGAGTGGCATGTGACTGTGGAGGAGTGGCCTGAGTATCTGTGAGCATGACCAACTGACCTGCATAAAGAGGATGTGTTTTCATTGTTCAGGGCCTCTTTTGATTCGATTTTGCATGCCTGTGAAGTATGCCAAAGGGGGCCACCTGGCTTGTACAGGTTTTAATAAACTTTAACTGCTTGCAGAAGTTGGTGTATGCGAATTACATCTCGTGTGTAAAACCTCGGGAAAAGAATCTAACATGGTGACTGTAGCTTATTAAGATTATGTAGCACACATGGATAGTCAGACCGAGTGATACATTTCCCACTTCATGTATTATATAGTTCCACCTAACATGACAATTAGGTTCCTACAGAAGGAATTTACCTAGTTATGTGCATGATAACTGCAAACCCACCTGCACAATGGCCAGAAGAGCTGTGCTGATCATAAAGGGGACAAAGGATGCACCAAAATACCATAGAGTGAGCCAGGCCGCAGCATCAAGGAGTAGTAGGTGTGCTAGCATTCCAGCAAAGAACAGCTTGTTTGGCTTGAGGAGATTCGTCTTTTCCACAAGTGCACGCAGCTCCTGGAAATCCTCTGTTATCAGTTTCTGAGACAGTGAAACAGAGAAAGAGACCATGAGTTTTAAAAAGACTCATGCTTAGCAGTGTGAATGGAATCTCACTTTGAGGAACCATTGCACAATGAGAAATTAGTGCTGCTTTGCATTTTTAATTTGTATGGAAAGAAAAATGCCAGCAAAATTCTTGTGAACAATGTCTAAAGTAGGTAACTATTATCTGTTTTGGTGTAAACAGGATAGCAATTGTTTATTCAAAACGTTGATTCTCCTGCTCCTCAGATGTTGCCTGTATGGCTGTGCTTTTCCAGCACCACACTCTTCGACTCTGATCTCCAGCATGTGCAGTTTTCTCCTTAGAAATTCATGGTGATAGAAACAACATAAAAGGCAGGAGGACTTGTATTTATACATATTTCAACCCCTCAGAATTATCCAAACCACTTTAAACAATAAAATACTTCTCAAATATCGTCACTATTCTATTGCAGGAATGCACACATCATGATTCTCATTCAATAACAATCAAGCTATTCTCTTTAGAGACGGCAATCTCGGATTGTTCTGCAGAACAGTGACCGCAAATGGTACTCACACTTTTCCAAGATTCCAAGCTGGGCTGGTCAGGAGCAAGCTCTCCAATCAACAGCGAGTTCAGATACTTGCTCACCAGTGTCTTATCAATGTGGAAGGCAGTGAAGGGATCCTAAAGGAAGAGACCGGTAGTTATCTGGAGTAAAGCACTTTATTTGTGGTAAAGTCTGTGCAAGATTTGAAAATGTTCCAACATTCAGAATTTTTTAAATAAAGGGAAACCCACAATGGAAACTTAAATCCAATCATGCAGGACATCACTCTGCTTAAGAAGAGTAAAGTTGGACACGAGGACAAGGTGGCTCACAACCATATTCTCAAGGATAGTTAGGGATGGATGCTAAATACTGGCCTAGTCACAATAGCCACATCTCAAATTTTTTTTTAAGAATTCAGCATTCACTGCACTCAGGGAATTAAAATGACAATGGAACACCAAGGCAGCACAGAGAGTTGAAAAAAGACTAGCACCTTCAGAAAGAACAGTGAAATTAATCAATAAGTCCACATACACCTTACTGGGTTTCAGATCATACCACTGATTGTTTATTGCAATACAGTGAAATAATTGAAGGTGAAGATTTAGCAACCTGTTATTCATAAAGTTAAGTGTCACAGGGGTTATAATAAATCTCATATCTCATGATAAGTGTAGTCAACAACGTAAAATAGACAGGGGCACACTGCTTACATCAAGCATACTGCAGTTAAAAGCATTTTAGCATTGGATGGCTAAAGCAGATAAATATATTATTTGTAGCAAGGCATCACTCTACATAGACAGGAGCTGGGTGAGATATTCAGTTGTAAAGGCATGTCCCATAGTCCAGAGTCCTGCTCAGAATACAAATGTACAAACAAGAAAGGAGAGTAGGCACTCCATCCTTCTTGCCTGCTCTACAGTTCAATAAAATTGTGGCTGAGCTGATTTTAAACTTAACTCTACATTCCTGCATGCCTCTGATAATTCTTCACCCTCTTGATAATCAGGAATCTATCTGTGGCTTAAAACTATTTAAAAATTCAGCACCCACTGCCATTTGAGGAAAAAAATGCCAAAGACTCAACCTTCAGAGAAAATTTCTTTCCTTATGTCTGTCCTAAATAGAGTGTCTCCTTATTTTTAAATTATGACCCCTAGTTTCAGATTCTCCCACTGGTGGGAAAAATTCTTTGCACATTCAACCAATCATGTCCTTGGGGCCATATGTGTAATAATTAAGTCACTTCTGATGATTCTAAACTTCAAAGGATACAGGCCCTCTCTAATTAGCCTTCTTTTTATGGTAATCGGCTCATTCCACATGCTAATCTAGTAAACCTTCTCTGAACCGTTGTTTGAAGACAGGATTACAACCTGCCACACTTCATCTCACACTCTGTCTTCAGTATTGCTCCTTGACAGGTCTGCAGGATCTGGGAGGTTGCCGTATGTTTAAAATGGTTGACATATTTCATAACCTCAGTATGTATCAATATCTCTTGCCTTATCAATGCGAGCAAATAAATTGAAGATATTTTTAAAATCATTAAGTAATTGGCAGGCTGCTCCAACAGTGCTGTGAATACCAATCTCAAGGGGAACTAACTGTAACCTGTGAAAAACTTGAATAAATTGTTTCTCATTCAATTTTTAAGGACAACAAAATTTAGGGGAGGCAATGGCCTAGTAGTATTATTGCTGGACTGTTAAATCAGAGACCCAGATAAATTTGCACGTGACCCGTGTTCTAATCCTGCCACAGCAGATGGTGGAATATGAATTCAATAAATATCTGGAATTAAGAATCTAATGATGACCATGAATCAATTATCAATTGTTGGAAAGAAAACCCATCTGGTTCACTAATATTCTTCAGAGAAGGAAACTGCCATCCTTACCTGGTCTGGCCTACATGTGACTCCAGGCCCACAACAATGTAGTTGACTAACAATTAGGGATGGACAACAAATGTTGCTTAGCCAGCAATGCTCTCATCCCGTGAATGCATAAAGAAAAAAAAAATTTGACCTGAAAAATTACTGAATGCATGTGCAATTTATAAACTACTGTCAGATCCTAATAAAATGCTAATGGTTATTTCAGAAATTCCACTACACAAGGGCCTTTAGTTAATTACATATTAAAACTGATTGATTTATTCACTTCAATAAAAAGGTGATTTGTACAACTGCATTGGGGGAGGGGGAGCTGTATATACACAAAGCAACTGTCACAATTCTAAATTATCAGAAATTCCATACAAACCACCCAGAAAAACAAAACACCATATAGTTACAGGAGGGCAGGGAACAGGTTATGTTTGTTGGAAAATTAACATAAATTGCTCTTGAAGTTGCAATGCTTAACTTTTCAGTTCACTCTCTTGCTAAGACACACTTGCAAAATCACAAAACTTAAATTTTCCAGGAACCAGAGCACAATGGTAGAATATAATTACTTTTCACTTTGCAACAAAACATATTCAGTGACCTATTTGAGTGGTAATCTAGTCCAGATTTAGTGCTGCAGTTAGAAACATGTTTATTAGAAAAAAGAAGCTTTTAAATAAGTGTCCAATCCTCCACTTGTACAGTAACCTCATTTGAGTCCTAATGACGGTCCTGCCTGAAACCTTGACTCTCCTGTCCCTCTGATGCTGCTTGATCTGCTGTACTTTTTCCAACTCCACATTTTATCGACTCTGACTTTCCAGCATCTGCAGTCTTCACTATCTTCAAGTAACCTCATTTTAAAAGACTTATAAACAAACTACAGTATTTTGAGCTACTAATCGTATCAGGGTATCTCAGTGCTTAGTAACAAAATACATTTAGAGTCATAGAGTCATAAAGTCCTAGAGATGTACAGCATGGAAACAGACCCTTCGATCCAACCTGTCCATGCCGACCAGATATCCCAACCCAATCTAGTCCCACCTGCCAGCACCCGGCCCATATCCCTCCAAACCCTTTCTATTCACATACTTATCCAATGCCTTTTAAATGTTGCAATTGTACCAGCCTCCACCACTTCCTCTGGCAGCTCATTCCAAATCCATACCACCCTCTGTGTGAAACAGTTGCCCCTTAGGTCTCTTTTATATCTTTCCCCTCTCACCCTAAACCTATGCCCTCTAGTTTTGGACTCCCCCATCCCAGGGAAAAGACTTTGCCAATTTACTTTATCCACGCCCTTCATAATTTTGTAAACCTCTATAAGGTCACCCCTCAGCCTCTGACGCTCCAGCCTGGAAAACAGCCCCAGCCTGTTTAGTCTCACCTTATAGCTCAAATCCTTCAACCGTGGTAACATCCTTGTACATCTTTTCTGAACCCTTTCAAGTTTCACAACATCTTTCCGATAGGAAGGAGACCAGAATTGTACGCAATATTCCAACAGTGGCCTAACCAATGTCCTGTACAGCCACAACATGACCTCCCAACTCCTGTGCTCAAAACTCTGACCAATAAAGGAAAGTATACCAAACGCCTTCTTCACTATCCTATCTACCTGCAACTCCACTTTCAAGGAGCTATTAACCTGCACTCTAAGGTCTCTTAGTTCAGCAACACTCCCTAGGACCTTACCATTAAGTGTATAAGTCCTGCTAAGGTTTGCTTTCCCAAAAAGAAGCACCCTGCATTTACCTGAATTAAACTCCATCTGCCACTTCTCAGCTCATTGGCCCATCTGGTCAAGATCCTGTTGTAATCTGAGGTAACCCTCTTCGCTGTCCACTACACCTCCAATTTTGGTGTTATCTGCAAACTTACTAACTGTACCTCTTATGCTTGCATCCAAATCATTTATGTAATTCCTCGAATTCCATGAGCAGCAATTACCATTTCATATGCTGTTGCATTGTTTTGGAACTTTGTGGACAATGACCTCTTGCTGGCCCCTCTCCCCTGTGAGAACATTCTGCACCCTCTCTGAGACATCTTTGATCCCGGCACCAGGGAAGCAACACACCATTCTGCTTTATCGCTGCTGGCCACTGAAACGTCTATCGGTACCTTGGACTACAGAATTCCCTAACACAATTGATCTCTTGGAAGCCGATGTACCCCTCGTTGTATTAGAGTCAGTCTCAATACCAGAATTTCTAATGTATTTCATAGTATTCTAGTAGCTATTATTCAAATTTCTAATAGAGAAGCACAATGATTCATAAGGAATCTTAGAGTAGCACATAAACCACCAGACAGATCGTACTGTAAAGGGTTCTAAACTACTTCACTAAACACCATACATATCAAAAATTAGAAGTAACAAACTGGAAGTGGCATAGATGCAGGCAGGTCCCACCTCAGAATGGGGGGGGGGGGGGGGGAGATATCCTCTGTCATTCTCCATTGAACAACTACAGAGTACATAGTGTTTCATGAAAGCAGGACAAATATGACCAGAAGTGAGTTTAGTCTTTCATATTCATAAAACGGATCCATTCTTTTAAGATCTGAATGCTCCAAGAGAGCTATAAGCAAACAGAAGAAAAAGCTAGTTTGGTATTTACATCCAATCCAGGAAAGAGGAACTCCTTTACAGGTAGTTACTCTCCTGGATCATTTCTGAGCTGTAACTACATACTGCCAAACTATCCAATTCTGGGAACAATTGTTCTTTCAATCGAGCAGTCTTTGAAGGTTAGGCAAGTTTCAGATCACATAGCAGTACTTGTAACAAAATTCTTTCTTTTCCAACCTGTATGGAAAACAGCTTCCAAAAGAAGTATACAGCAGCTGTGTTTCCTGACTTGAGAGCATTGAAGTTTTGCAAATATTACTTTGATGAGTTGTTACTGCAACAGAGATATGTTTTACGGCAGACAATTCCAGGTAATGTTATTCAATAAGCTGGAATTGTTTAAGGTCTAGAAGAATGGACTGCCTTGGAGATCTATAATAACTGTGAATATTTTATAATTTTCATGAAGTATTCACTTCCAATGCTCTCCAGCACATTCATGCAAGCAGATGTCATCTGCTTGGCTTCAAAAGATGACTTTAACCAACTGATGAAAGAGCAGCGCTCCGAAAGCAAGTGCTTCCAAATAAATCTGTTGGAATATAACCTGGTATTGTGTGATTTTTAACTTTGTAAACCCCAGTCCAACACCAGCATCTCCGAATCAAGAGATGGACATTGCAAAAAAAGATGAACAGAACTGGAATCATAGCATGTACTATTGGAAAACTTGTTTGCAAAGACCATATCATCATGCCTCCCCCTTAATAATATCAATGCTTAAGCCAAACTCAAAGTTTTGTGGATGGGAAACAGCTAGAACATGACCTACCAGTATGTTTAAGAGTAACTCTAAGTCAGACACTTGCCTCCAAAGAAAACTTTACCAAAGAAGATTTTAAAAAAAGAGCAGAAATTGCTTCTGAAATAAACTTGAGGGTACAACTTGAGGAGCTCATGTGCAAAAATGCACAACTTGTTTTCTATCTCTGCTAATTAGTGGAAGAATATTGCACTGCCTCAGTATTTGAATTATTTACACAAATACTAATGAGGTTAAATCAGACCTTGAAAAGAATAATGCTATTGGACATACAAACACCAAACAATTAAAAGTCCTGGAAAATATCTATATTCTTAACATGACATGTCATATTGCGAAGAATTCCTCAAGAGAAATCAGACGTCATAATTACTATTTTCAACTTGTTTCAATTTTTCAATACTTTTCACCACTGGCTCTTTGGAAACAAATCTACATGGGAATGAGTTGCATGCTCAATATGAAACGTTTTCCTCATTACCAGGTCTGATGAGAGATAGGCTGGCTTCAAGCTGTCACCCAATCTCTGGGAATTACTTTAGAAGTGGGATCATAGGATGTGTGGTAAAAGGACACTCTTGAGGACTCCAGAAGTTCTGCTAAGTAGCCACAGTGCAGTTGAGGATATCACAGATCTATTCAATGGCTCCTCAGTTTCAGAGGGTCTACAGCAGAGGTTTATCAGTTTCACAATGCTGATCCTAAGGCCCTGGATGGCCAAGTCATGTACCAACTTTACATGTCATGTTTGATACTTTCCAAATTTTTATATGTATTGCTTGAGTCTTGAATCTTATTCTCAGCCTTATTGTAATAATTCTGCATTCTCACATAATTTTTTAATTGTTGATAAGTGATCTTCATAATTCAGTACTTTTTAATTATTTCTCTGTGAACGCTCCCAGAACATTGATTTATACTTTTCTTTGATTGACACTAAGAACATTCTTTAATTGTTGATCATTATCCTGATGTTACTGAACTGAGATCACTTTTTCTCCCAATTGTTGGTTTGTAAGATGTGATCATCAATCTGTCTCTTTAAGATTCATCGATCTTTTATTCTGTTTTGATTCTCCATCAGTAAATGTTAATCATATTTGGTACAATAATTTCAGATGATCACACTCCCTGATTATGATTATTGACCTGTGACAGTCAGTCAAAATGAATCTTACTTCAATCATTGATCAGTAATGTTTGTGACAGTGAAGTCTGCCTCCGGAAAACAGGGTCAAAAAGTGTGCTGCTGGAAAAGCACATCTGGTTAGGCAGCATCCGAGGAGCAGGAGAATCGATGTTTTGAGCATAAGCTCCTCATCAGGAATGTGGGGAATACCCCAGAGGGCTGAGAGATAAATGGGAGGGGAGGTGGGGCTATGGGGGAAGGTAACTGGGAATGCGATGGGTAGATGAAGGTGGAGGATGAAGGGCTTTTGCCCAAAACGTCGATTTTCCTGCTCCTCGGATGCTGCCTGACCTGCTGTGCTTTTCCAGCACCACTCTAATCTTGACTCTAATCTCCAGCCTCTGCAGTCCTTGTTTTTACCGAGATGAAGGTGGGGGGTAGAGGAGACCACATCGGGAGCAACAGACACAATGGATGCTGTGTGTGGAGGTGCAGGAAAATCTCTGCTGGATGTGGAAGGAGCGTTTGGGGCCTTGGATGGGCGCAGGTTTTACACCTCTTGTGGTGGCAAGGGAAGGTGCCGTGAGTGGACAGTGGGTTGGTGGGGGGGCATGGACCTAACCTGTCCATCTTCTATCCACTCCACCCCCTGCTCTGACCTATCACCATCACCCCCCACCTTCATCTACCTAAGCATTCCCAGCTACCTTCCCCCATAGCCCCACCTCCCCTCACATTTATCTCTCAGTCCTCTTGGGCATTCCCCCCCACGACCACCATCCCCTCCCCCACTCCTGATGAAGAGCTTACGCTCAAAACGTCGACTCTCCTGCTCCTGGGATGCTACCTAACCGGCTGTGCTTTTCCAGCAGCACACTTTTTGACCCTTCGTGAGTCTGATCTCCAGCATCTGCAGTCCTCGCTTTCTCTGGACAGCAGGGAATGGGCTGGCCATACCATCTGATCTTTAATGAAGATGATTTCGGGTTTATTGTTAAGCGTGAACTCGCTAGTCAATGCATATTGCCCATTATGGTTTAGATCACAGCAAAGCCGGTCTGATAATAAAGCAACTTTCCTGCTTGGAGCCCTACAGAAAGATCCAATACGTGAAGGACACTCTGCAATGACATGTCAATGAGTGATCTGTGTTTTTTCCTTGCATTACTCACTCTCTCTGATCATGGATCAATAGTAACAAAGCAACTCCACTCCATCAGCTTTAAAACAAAGATCCTCGGGAACTTGGCGTGGTACTATTTGAGATTTCGTCGGTCTCTGGTTGTCGCTCACTCATTTCGTTTTCCCTACTGCTGAGTGATTGCTTGGAGAGAGACCTCACTCTTTCACCCTCACTGCTGTCAATGCTCCAATCTTACCGTAGCGTCCTGCCCAGCGTAGTGCCCGATTACTCGGGCGCCTCCCGGGTGCCTTTTGCTGAACTCCGAGATATCATAGATCTTTCTGTGGATCACCAGCCAGCGATCGTTGCGGGTACAGTGCTTCTGCACCTCCTCCCAGGTGAAGAACCTGTCCAGACCACACTCCATCACTTTCCTCACTGCCCCGGCCGGCACGTATCTCAGTCCGGGAGTGATGCGCTGAAGCCCGTTCTACATCTCCCTCGAGGCCGCTCCCTGTACCTGGCTTTCTCCCCAATTTCAGAACCACATACAGCAACTGGCGCTGGGATCCCGCCCCACCGCCATCCATTGGATAGTGTTCACATCAATCACAACTACATTCCAGAGTGGTTGGCTCATGAATCCGTCAATCACACTTGCAGGTTCCCACGCTGCTATTGGTGGATATCTGAGGCGGTAATGAAACCATGTTCACATTCTATTGGCTGAAGGAGGCGCCCATTCCCCACATGCCAAATGCTATTGGAACATCTGGTAACGGGTCTCCCCTCACGCGGTTTTTTCATTGGTCACTGCACGGACAGCAGATTCACCGAGAGGGTGAGGGAAGGGATGGAGGTTCTTTGTCTGCTGCTGGCAACTAATATCAAACAAACATAAAAGAATCAAACAAGGCTCAGTTTGTGAGGAAACTGAGTCCACTAGCTCTTCAGGACGATCAAGATGCAAAGACTTTAAGGCTACGATCTGCCTTTAACTCCCCCCTCCATCAGCACATAAATATTGAGAAGTCAACTCATTTATTTCTTATTCACTTTTGCAGAAGACTTCAGTTAATCTCTCCACATTCCTCTGAAACGTGGCAAAGATTCAGAATGTAAATTCAACGCACCGGCCAATTTGTCAAAGGAAAATTCCAAAAAAAAACCGGCTTTACAGGTATCAGAAATCAGTGACAAAAGTCACCATCGAACAAAACTGATAACAAAAGGACCCTTATGGTCACAAGGTTTTGTGGTTGAAAAATAACATGTTTAAACGTTGGAAATTGATATCAAAATGAAATGCCGTATATCAAAAACAGAAAACTACATTTTAATGTTTAAGGTGGATAACCCTTCAACAAAGACAGGCATTGAGTAATGTTGGGGGGAAAGAAGGATGCACTTTGGAGCAGTGGGGGTGGGGAAGGGAGAACTAATGCACAAATTGCATGGAAGGCGTTGACAGGTTGCTTGACTGGTAGCACAACGGTGGGGAAAAAAATGGACAAATAAGGTGAGCAATCAACCGGAGACAAAATACAGGATTAGATCCATGCTTAAGGGATAATCAGCAGTAATAAGTGACAAATGTACAAATGAAAAGCCAAAATAAACGAAACGCATTTTCCTGTGGTGTGATGTTTTAAAAGGCTCTTACGGCAAAATTGAGGCAGATTCGGCTCACATTGCAAGACAGTGCAGGACGTCGTTAAGGCTTGAAGTTACCAATGTCACTTTTCTGAGTTTAAAATGACAATGTTCTCCCTGCATTCCTTTCTTTAACAAGGTGCTGGTGATTACTAAAATAAAGAAAATGGCGTGATTCTCTTGTTCCTGCTTTCCAAATGTTATTTACAGGGCACCTCATTTAAATTCTCTTGTTTCCCTCTGTTCAGCATTTCCCCCTTACTATCAGTCAACTTAATTCTGAAAGTCATCACAATCAAATCGAATGATCATTTTCTGAAATAATGACTAGATAATTATCAAGAATAAGATCACTTCTCCTTAACTCAGGAATGCTAAAAACTGAGCCACATTGTTTCAGTTAAAAGTTAAAAATCACACAACACCAGGTTATAGTCCAACAGGTTTAATTGGAAGCACACTAGCTTTCGGAGCGACGCTCCTTCATCAGGTGATTGTGGAGGGCTTGATCGTAACACAGAATTTATAGCAAAAAATTGCAGTGTGATGTAACTGAAATTATACATTGAAAAATTGATTGTCTGTTAAGCCTTTCATCTGTTAGAATACAGTGATAGTTTCACTTCTTTCATGTGTAAATCTCACCAAGACCTTCCCCACACCTCCACTACTTGCCTTCAAACAACCGCCAAACCTCAAACAGATCATTGTTCGTAGCAAACTGCCCGGCTCTCAGGACAACTCCATACAACCCTGACATGGTGGACTCTGCAAGACGTGTCAGATTGTGGACATAGATACCACTATCACACGTGGGAACACCTCCCACCTTGTACATGGCAGGTACTCATGTGACTCAGCCAACGTTGTCTATCTTATACGTTGCAGGCAAGGATACCCGGAGGCATGGTACATTGGGGAAACTGAGCAAAGGCTACAACAACGGATGAATGGGCAC
>NC_057725.1:49075987-49161311 GCF_004010195.1 Chiloscyllium plagiosum | reverse complement strand
ACACACACACACAGACAGACAAAGACTCACATGCACACATATATTTTGTGTGGTGAATTTGTACTTGCAGAGTTACATTGCACTTTGCTCAAAAACTGCATACATTCATGTAGAACTCTGAGCTCAAAAACTGCATGAATTTATGTAAAACTCTGTTATCTTACTTTTTAGATTAGAATCAATCTAAACATTAGGTCATAGACAGAGAACACAAGGGGCTAACACCTTCAAAATATTGTCTAGCTATCACTATTGTTAACAGCTAACCTGAGAATGCAACTTTAAAAAAAAAGGGTTTTGTGATTTACACATGAAAGAAGTGAAACTATCACTGTATTCTAACAGATGAAAGGCTTAATAATCAATTTTTCAATGTATAATTTCAGTTACATCACACTGCAAATTTTTGCTATAAATTCTGTGTTACGATCGAGCCCTCCACAATCACCTGATGAAGGAACATCGCTCCGAAAGCTAGTGTGCTTCCAATTAAACCTGTTGGACTATAACCTGGTGTTGTGTGATTTTTAACTTGGTACACCCCAGTCCAACACCGGCATCTCCGAATCATGGTTCAGTTAAGTGATGTTAGCATGAACCTTGGACCAGGGGCTTTCTAGTTTATGTGGCTGAGTTATACTTGAGGTTACTAACCATGTAATTGCCCATGAAGTTAATTGCATAGTGCTTCCATAATTTCTATATTCCTCCCTAATTTCTCTTTCAGACAGACAATTTAAGTATAAATTTGTATAGTTTTGTGTAAGGTCATACTTAAGCCTGACTTTAATTGACAACGTGACCATATCAAATTGTCAAAACATGAACATTATAGTCTGAAACCTTACCTTATTGGCCTCCTTGAAATCTGAAAATTATTGAAAACTCAAGTTTCTTCCTGACTCCAACCTGGGTTGGTCCCATGTCTATGATGGTAATGCATTTAATTAGTGCTATTATTAGACTGGCCATGTATCATGACTGACTGCTATTAAATCAATCTTATAATTCAGGAAAAGAGTGAGAAGCAAATGAAGAGAGAATTGGATCACTGTTTGGTAAATGGAGTAAATGAAAGAGAAAAAAAGACATTCTATTGGTGTAGAATAACAGGATAGGAATTCTTAGCCTCAAGACATATATACAGAAGGACAAACTCAGTTTTATTTTATTAGTATATCATTAATTAATTTCTGACTGAATTTTACTGATGGTGATATCAGCACATAGATGTTAAACACAACTCTGTATTTTGTCTATGTTTAATGATTGTTATACTAACAAATGCTATTTAAATGCTTTAAAGATTCATTTTCTAAAATTATCAATGTTTTCTAGAATTACGTAGATAAAACATATTGAGTAGGACAAAACTACCACCGAAGCAAAAATAAGGTGTTTAGTTTTCAGGGATCAAGTTCTTTTCCTGTATCCATCTCATGACCATCCCAGAACATTATTTGTATCACACTGCTCATCCCCAAGCTCCAGTGTCTCACTTATTTAACATTGAATCTGAGGTTTCCATTTAGACTTACGTACCTTGCCCATGTACCCAATGCTTGTTGTGCTTCTTCATCTTATTTCTCATCAAGGGACATGGTAGCTGAAGATGAAAATAGGCATGTGTCACCTTGTGCAATGGCAGAACAATTAGACCATTCTATTCCTCAAGTAACATGCAGCCTACAATCACCCTTGTTTCTTTCAAGTATTTGTTTTTGTCACCCAGCAGGTTATTCTCTGCCAGTGGTATAATTAGTTTTCTTTTTCAGTGGACCTTCACCAGGTGACTGCTGGTCTTGCTGCCCTATTGGCCCTTCTGCTTTGCTTGTTGATAGCAGCCCCAGTTTCTCCTGGTGTACATTAGACCCTTCTGAGCACATCCACATTTTCAACCAGGCAAATCTGCTAGTAAATGGAAAAGAGCACAATGAATTACTGAATTGGTAATGTTTCTATTACAAAATTATCAACTGCTTGGTTTCCCGTGGCTTTGACTTCAGAGATTAAAAATGTTATATTTTAACTTTATGTATAAATTCTCATTTTTTTTAGTCCCCTTTCATTTTATAAGACAGACTATAAACTATAAACTATAAACAATGTTTCTGTTTTGAGTTACATGGTGTGATCCATGTCAAGAGAAACTTTCTAATGTAATAAATTACTGATTATTTCTGGAATTATACAAAGCTGCATATCCTTAAAACATATGCCATCTTGTTATAAAAATTATAAATGATGTTTATTTTGCTTGTTGTCTGTATAGGGTCTTTTAAGTTCATTAGCTGCTGTTTAAATGTGTTGGTGGGTTTGTGGGCTACTATGACGCCAAGAGGTCTGAGTAGTCTGGCAGTCTTTTCCGAGATGCCTTTGATGTAGAGTAAAGTGGCTAGGGTTTCTGGGCACGTTTTGTCTGTTTGTTTAGGTTTGTTGCTGAGAAATTGGTGGACTGTGTTTATTGGGTTTTTGAACATGCCATATAGGTAATTTTCTCCTGCTGTTCATAGTTCCTCGATGTTGCAATGTGTGGTGGCTCATTGAAATAATGTCCTAATGCGGCTTCGTTTGTTGATGTTGGGATAATTGCTTCTGTAGTTGAGTATTTGGTCCAAATGTGTTGTTTTTCTGTAGATGCTGGTTTCGTTGATGACCATATCTCCACGCAGCAAGACCTGGATAACAATCATGAATAGTTGGCATATGTTTCTGCCTTTAGTTTATTTCTCCTAGGTATAGTTAGGTATGAGAGGGCATCTCAGAGCTCAAAGATGTACATCCTGTTTTATGTGGAATCTCCAAAACACTGCAGTGTCCTGAAAAATGACATATGCAAGGAGTGCTGTCAGCTGAAGCAGTTCAAGCTTAGGAATTTGGACCTTGATTAGCAGCTAGAACCATTGTGATGCATTTGTGAGGTAAACCCCTACTTGGATAACATGATTCAGGCACTGATTACCTCCTAGCTAAGAATGTGTAGGCGAAGGGGGAATGGATGACTTCCAGACAAAGAAGAAGGACCATGCAGGTTGTCCAGCAGTACCCCGAGTGAGTCTCATGCTCCAATCAGTATCTCATTCTGAATACTGGTTAGGGAGATAGCAGAGTCAAGTCCACAACATCATAGTTGTACAGCTATATAGGAGCAGCAAGAACGAAAATCAAGAACACATCAGTATTCAATAGTCAGAGGTGCAGGCAGATCTGTACAACTACAGGTGACACTGCCTCCTTGGTACTCGGGTCTAGTTCTAGACTCCCCCACCCCAGGGAAAAGACTTTGTCTACTTCTCCTATCTAAGTCCCTCATGATTTTATAAACCTCTAGGAGGTCACCCCTCAGCCTCTGATGCTCCAGGGAAAACAGCCCTAGCCTATTCAACCTCTCCCTATAGCTCAAATCCTCCAACCCTGGCAACATCCTTGTAAATCTTTTCTGAAGCCTTTCAAGTATCACAACATCTTTCCGATAGGAAAGAGACCAGAATTGCATACAATATTCCAACAGTGGCCTAACCAATGTCCTGTACAGCCGCAACATGACCTGCTTTGGGCTGTGGGGCAAATCTGGAGCACCCTCGCACTGTGAGGGAGCAGTGCTAATCATTCAGCCACCGTCCTGCCTCAGAAATACCTGGATAATCTGGACAGGTGCACCTTGAGATCTAGGGTCAGTGGCCTATAGAAAATGTTTCCTAGTGCTGAAGAAGGGGATGTAAATTAAGTTAGCAGAGATTATAGACAGTAGGATGTCATACTAAAAGGAGGATGAAGGTATATAAAAAGCATCAGAAAGAACATATAGCATTCGAATTAGAAGTTATACAATATTATTTTGAAAAGATCAAAAAGAATTTGTATTGATGCCTTAGCACATGACAATCCAAGTTTATACACTATTGTCTCCACAAAGAAATTATCCACAAAACCAGGAGCATCCCTTTTTAAGTGTGCACTGACAGAACATGAAAACTGGTCTATCTAATTTGAATAGACCAAACAGAGGTACACAACCATAGAGAAGGAAGCATCAGTGATTATATGGGGAATTAATGATTCAGAGAGATTGAAATTTCAAATAGTGATGGATGACAAGCCTTTGATGATATTATTGGGATTGAAATAAATCTCCAAAATGCCTCTACACATTCAAAGATTCAGACTTAGGCTTTTCCGATCTGACTATGGGACAGTCATTGTTGTATTTGGACTTCCAGAAGGTTAAATTAAGGTACCTCATAAAAGGTTAAGTCATAATTAGATTAGATTAGATTACTTACAGTGTGGAAACAGGCCCTTCAGTCCACACCGACCCGCCAACGCGCAACCCACTCATTCTCCTACATTTACACCTTTACCTAACACTACAGACAATTTAGCATGGCCCATTCACCTAGCCTGCACATCTTTGGACTGTGGGAGGAAACCGGAGCATCCGGAGGAAACCCATGCAGACACTGGGAGAATGGGCAAACTCCACACAGTCAGTTGCCTGAGTCGGGAATTGAACCCGGGTCTCTGGCGCTGTGAGGCAGCAGTGCTAACCACTGTGCCACCATGCCGCCCTCTAATATAAGAACCAATATAAGAACCAATATAATAATATAAGAACCAAATGTGTTGGGGTGGTATTTTTGCATGGATCGAGTTAGCTGATGGGCAGAAAACAGTGTGTGAGAATAAGGGGCTCTTTTTCAGGTGGCAAACTGTAACCAGTGGTGTTTCACAGGGATTAGTGCTCAAACGATAACTGTTTACAGTTGACTTGAAGAAATGAAGTGAATGCACTGTGGCCAAGTTTGCAAATGACACAAAATTAGGTGGAAAGGCAAGTCGAGAGGAGATAAAAACAGTTTACAGAAAGGTTAGGTGTTGGGCAAAAAAGGTGGCAAATAGATTATAATGTGGAAAAATGTGAAGTTATTCATTTTTGATGGGAGAACAAAAGAACAGTATTACTTAAATGGAGAAAAACTGCAGAAAGCTGAAACACAGAGGGGTGGGAGGAGTGTTGTGGGGGGTGGAGGTGGTACTTGTCCATGAAACAGAAAGATAACAACAGGTGCAACAGGTAATCAGGAAGGCTAATGGAATGTTGGCTGGTTAGTGTTTGAATAGATTTTTGAAAAAGTCATGGTGATTTCAGTGCTGGGAAATTGCTCAGTTGTCCAAAAAATAAATGGAATGTTTTTCATTATTTCAATGGAGTTGGAATATAAGTGTAGTGAAATCTTACTGCAATTGCAGAAGGTGCTGGTGAGATCACAGCTGGAGAACTGTAAGTAATTTTGGTCCCTTATTTAAGGAAAGTATTATTTCATTGGAGGCAGTTGAGAGAAGAGTCACTAGGATGACCTCTGGTATGCAGGGACTATCTTGTGAGCAAAGGTTAAACAGATTTGAGACTGCACTCACTGGAGTTCAGAAGAATGAGAGGTAATCTCATTGAAACATATTCTTAAGGGGCTTGACATGGTTAATGCTGAAAGGAAGCTTCCCCTTATAGAAGAGTCTAGATCCAGAGGACTCAGAATAAAGGGGCACCAATTTAAGGCTGAGACAAGAAGAATTTATTCTCTGAGGGCTATGAGCCTTTGGAACTCCTTGTCATTGAGATCTATGGAATAAGGCTTTATATATATTTAAGAATCAGATACAGAAATTCTTGATCAGATGAGGAATCAAGGGCTATGGGAAAAAGCAGGAAAGTGAATGTGAGGACTGTCACATCAGCCACAATCCTATTGAATAGCAGAGCAAGCCCAAGGATCCGAACACTGTAGTCCTGTTCCTGCTTCTTATGGTCAAAGATATAAGTCCAGGCTAGAGAATACAATAAAGTATAAAACTGGGCTGTAATACAGATGTCACAGAGATAAAACAAGTGAGAATCACTTTAAACTTAAAAATGTTCAAAGAGGAAGTGAAATGGGAAATAAGAAGGCAAAAAGAAAGTAGAAAAAAGACTGATCAACCAACACAAGAAGTAAACCAAATATATCTAATAGGAATATAAATAACAAACGTGGTAAGAGGAGGTACCAAAAGAAAGTGTTATGTTGTATATGTGCAGAGGACAAGGCTGAGAGCTGTAGTTGTGGTGTTTGCAAAGGACTCAGTGAGACTCAGGTAATTCATAAAACTTTGAGGATTGAGTCCTGATTGATAGAGATTATTTGTAGAGAAGAGTGTGTGGTTAGTTAAACAGCAGGATCAGGCTAATGGCCCCGAAATAGAATATGCCATTTGAACATGAACTCACTTATCTTTACAACTTGTGTTGGATCCTTAATTTCTTTGCTGCACTGCAGCCTTGTCTTTGATGTAATAGTTGTGGCATTGGTCTCTGCACCTTGTTGTCCAAATGTCTCCTGAACATCTACCTGGAGTGCCTCCAGTCTCCTGCAGATGCAAGATGTCCCTCCTTCCCTCCACCTCTTCCACCAATGCAGTGCATGTTGTCTCACAAGTTCCTCAAAGTATAACAGTACAGATTCAGTTTCTAAATAACTTGCACCAATGCTTGAAGCTATAATTTCCTTTAGGAAGTGTAGGCTCACTATAAGTAGTGTAGCAACTCATTATATCAGGCCCAGTGCAGATTCCTGTAATCAATGGATAGCATTGTTTACTGTTGGCTACAATTGTAAAAAGCTACGGGCAGCACTTTTTTTTTAACACTGATTGCAATGACAAGGGAACAGACATAAGTTAATCAAGCATCATGATCCCTATACCCTTTCTCTGTGAGTGCCTAGTTCACCCTTCCCATGAAAATTTGTCGTAATGTGCTGAACTAAGTTATTGCCAAATTCTCTATTCTAAAGCCAGCCATGCATATGAAAGAACTTCACTACACTGAAAGCGTGCAACCATAATCTCATCATGTCTCAATTTTTATGTTGTGATGTCACCAAACAGTGCATATTATCATCACCCAATAGCTTGCTTAATATAGTTCCCTGAACAATTCTCTGCTCCCTTGCAGCGTTTCAGCCTTACAAACTACTCCTATGGTTTTTGTTGGACTTTCCTCACTTTTTACTCTTTGGTTCAGACTTATTGTATCAGACACACTACATATATATTTCAGCATTTATTTCTGACTTCCAGTGACTAGCAAAGCAACAGCATGGATGATAAGCAGCATTGGAAAATTCCTCTATTAGACAATCTACTAATCAGAATTCAGTGATTATCTCAGCCATGTGAACCATGGTTTTCTTCTTCTTGGAGGATTGATCCACTGTACTGTTTATATGCTGACTTGCTCCAGCTATACTCTTTCTTATTATTACCATTGTGACAGATATGGCTGACTGCAACTCCCCTTCTAGAGACTTGCACTAGACAATGATCCTTGACTGAGGACATTGTCATAGAATCCCTACAGTGTGGAAACAGGCCATTTGGCCAACAAGTCCACACTGACCCTCTGAAGAGTATCCCACCCAGACCCATTCCCTCCCCTATTACTTTACATTTCTCTTGACTAATGCATCCAACCACACATCCCTGGGCAATTTAGCATTGCCAATTCATCTAACCTGCAAACTTTAGGACTGTGGGAGGAAACCAGAGCACCTGGAGAAAACCCACACAGACATGGGGAGACCCTGAAGCTGGAATCGAACCCAGGTCCCTGGTGCTGTGAGGAACAGTGCTAACCATTGAGCCACTGTGCCTTTTAATAAATTGATACATACAATTGCCTACCAAAAAACAAGAACTCCCTATCACCTGTATCGTGTTTCCATCTCTGATAATCTGTAGAATGCAGCACTGTTCTTGCACAAGCATATTTCATCCTTAGCAGTTTTGCCAAATTCTTAGCAGTTTTGCCGTGGGCGGCACGGTGGCACAGTGGTTAGCACTGCTGCCTCACAGCGCCAGAGACCCGGGACTGACTGTGTGGAGTTTGCATGTTCTCCCCGTGTCTGCGTGGGTGTGCTCCGGTTTCCTCCCACCATCCAAAGATGTGCAGGGTCAGGTGAATTGGCCATACTAAATTGCCTGTAGTGTTAGGTAAGGGGTAAATGTAGGAGTATGGGTGGGTTTCGCTTCGGCGGGTCGGTGTGGACTTGTTGGGCCGAAGGGCCTGTTTCCACACTGTAATCTAATCTAAAATCAAATTCCCAAGCTGGGGTTAACTAACACTATGTGCCCCTGCTATGTCAAATCCAAGCAACAGATTTATTTGATTGAATCAGAGAATGAATCAATTGTTCAAACACTGACTCTCAACTTTGGTCAGTTGTTTGAAGATTCTGCTACTGAAGGATTATGGCACAATTCGTGATCAAATGTTGAGAATGGATCTTGCAACAAAGTAACAAATCCTGAGTAGTATCTCTGTAAGAAATGTCATTAAATCACTACATCTAGATTGAAGAAATCCCTACTGTTACCCTATCATCCCTTTGCAAGCAGTTCCATTATCATCCTTAATTACCCTCAATCTCTTCTCACCACACCCTCCCTTTACTCCCTTCCTCACACTCACTCCCTCACACCCATTCACTGCTCCATCTTCATGAACACCCACCCCCACACCCTTGACTTTTCTTTGCCTCTTTCCTCTGTACCTGTCTGACCCATTGATCAATCTATATCACAATTTCACTGTCACTGATACAAAAAAAAGTGAAGCACTCCACGTGCTGTAAGACGGAAAACACTAAAAATACTCAACAGATCTGGTGGGATCCCTGGAGAAAGAAACATTGTTAATGTTTCAAATAAATGACCTTTTGTCAGAACTGGAAAAGTTTAGAGATGTAACAGGTTTCATACAAGTAGGAGGATGAAGATAAAAACTGTCAGTAGGACAGCCAGCATGCAGTCCTTGGCACTATGGAGCAGGCAGCTCTCTGAAGGGGGAAGAAGGATTCAAAACATGTGGCAATAGACACGTTTTCAATAATTAGGGAAAGACTGTGTTCAGCAAATAGGAAGTCTCACAGAACTGGGACATCCTGAACTGGAAGGAAAGGATATTTGAGAAGTATTTTTGATCCATGTTGGGGTCTGTACTTTAGGGAGAGTTGGCAAGGGGTCCTGTTTGGAAAGTGCTGGGAAATAGGCTCTAAAATGGAGAACAGATTGACCATTTGTTAGCTTTGAAAAGCATCAAGAATATAGAGAAAAAGCAGGAAGGTGGCCCTGAAAAATAGGATCAGCTATTTTCATATTGAATGGCAGAGCAAGATTGAAGGTCCAAATGTCCTACTTACTCCTGCTCCTAGGAAGGGTTATAATCTCTGGATTATTACCCTAGTCACACACAAATTCATACAAGGACAAATGATTACAGAGATGGGTGAAGGAGTGGTATGAGAAAGAGGGGTCCCTGACACTGTTACTGGGGAAAGAAGGGATTTTAGCATTGGGATGACATCCACCCAGTTAGCTGGTACCATGTCTGATTGGACAAGATAAATAAATTGGTCATAAAAATTTAAAATAGTAAATGGTGAATTCCTTAGATGAAAAGGTATAGTTAGTAAGTTTGCAGATGACTCCAAAATTGAAGGCATAGTGAACAGCAAAGAAAGTTATCTCAGATTACAACAAAACCTAGATCAGATGGGTCAATGGGCTGAGGAGCGGTAGATGGAGTTTAATCCAAATAAATGCGAGGTGCTGCATTTTGGGAAAGCAAATCTTAGCAGGACTTATACACTAAATGATAAGGTCCTTGGGAGTGTTGCTGAACAAAGAGACCTTGGAGTGCAGGTTCATTGCTCCTTGGAAGTACAGTCACAGGTAGATAGGATAGTGAAGAAGGCATTTAGTATGCTTTCCTTTATTGGTCAGAGTATTGAGTACAGGAGTTGGGTGGTCATGTTGCGGCTGTGCAGGACATTGGTTAGGCCACTGTTGGAATATTGTGTGCAGTTCTGTTCTCCTTCCTACCGGAAGGATGTTGTGAAGCTTGAAAGGTTTCAGAAAAGATTTAGATGTTGCCAGGGTTGGAGGATTTGAGCTACAGGGAAAGGTTAAATAGGCTGGGGCTGGTTTCCCTGGCTAACAGATCAGCAATCTCTTTCTTAAATAGTACTTTGAAAACAAAAGAAATTGGAAAGGGTAACATTGGAAAACTGTGCTTTAGACATTAAAGGTAAAGGGAAAACTAAACAATGATAATGAATAAAGTAGGGAAGAGGAATACAACAGGTAAGGGTAAAGCATCTGGGCAGAAGAACAGCTTAGGGTGGGTAGCTCAAATAAGACAAATGTGCCCTCAGTTTGGTCAGTGTCAATCTTTTTAAATAGTGGGGCAGGTTTGAGAAACCAAATGGTCAATGTCTGTGCTCCTGGAACAGTTTCCAAGGATTGGAATGTAGTAAACATAATTCGAGTTTTTAAGAAAGCAAATGGGCACATACAAACCAGTTACCTTAACAGACGTAGTTAACAAAATCCATGTTGAGATGTGATAATGGAACACTTAGAAAATAATAATATGATCAATTGGAGTGAACATCTATTTAGGGAAACTATGTTTGACAGATCCGTTACAAGTTTTATTTTGAGAGTGTAGCTGGTAAGATGGATAAGGGCAATTATGCATTTGTATTTTCTAAAAGCATTTAATAAGGTGCCACATAAGACATTATTATGCAAAATTAGGACTCAAAACTGGGACCAATATATTAGAATAGGTTGAGGAGTAGTTAATAGAAAACAGGGTAGGAATACAAGGGAAATGTTCAATTTTGCGGGTTGTGATCAACAAGTACTACTGGATCAGTACAAGTGCTTCAAATATTTACAATCTATTTTAATAACTTGTGAGGTTACTGAGTGTTGTGTATCCAGATTTTACTAATACAAAGTTAATTAGGAAAGTGTGTGGTGTGGGAAATACATCAAGAGAGTAGAGAAATGTAGACAGGTTGGTTTGTGTGTGAAAGAACATATCCAGTGAAATGCAAAGTGGCAAAGTGTGACACTTTGGTTTGTTTTTTAAAAACAAAGAACTTTTGATTAGTAAGAGAGTGGGAAATATTTGTATTCAGAAGGACTAGGGTGTGCATAACGTGCAGGTATAGCCTTATAGTCTTACCATTTTGTGGTATAACATTTTCCTTTCCACTCCTTATAAACGGAGCCGTTGTATATTAATAATCAATTAATGGAATTGCTTCACTGAACTAATGTCTGCTCCATTTGCTTATTCATCAGTTGAATGATGACCTTTAGGGCTGCACTGTCAATACTGTACAGAGATATTGCTGCATCTTTTAAGAGAAAAGTCTTGTGGTTGAGACATTAAACAATGTTGTATCAGTGATACACTTGAAAGTGGAGAGGAAATAAGTGCCAACACTTTGCGCTGAGCATCAAAAACAATCTTTGTTTTTCTTTTGTGGAATGTTGCTTAGTGAATCTTCATAAAACAACCATTGTTTTTGAAAGTAATGCATCAGATGTGGAATTATGTGGAAGGTGCTATATTTCAAGCCACTAGCCATACTGATAAGTATCGCTCTTCAAATCTGATCAAATCATAGAATCCCTCCAGTGTGGAAGCAGGCCATTTGGCCCATCAACTCCACACCGATTGTCTAAAGAGCATCCCAAAATTAGAGTGGTGCTGATAAAGCACAGCAGGTCAGGCAGCATCCAAGGATCAGGAAAATTGACGTTTCGAGCAAAAGCCATTCATAAGAATTCCTGATGAAGGACTTTTGCCTGAAACTTCGATTTTCCTGCTCCTAAAATGCTGCCTGACCTGCTGTGCTTTTCCAGCACCACTCTAATCTCGGCAGCTGCAGTACCCACTTCTGCCTTGAACAGCATCCCACCCAATCCTTATACCCCTGCATTTCCCATGGCTAATCCACCTAGCCTGCAGACCCTGGATTGTGGGAGGAAACCCACGCAGACACGGGAAGAATTTGCAAACTCCACGCAGACAATCGCCCGAAGATGGAAACGAACCAGGGTCCCCAGCGCTTGAGGGAGTGAGCGAACCAGTGAGCCACCAAAAGGAGAAAAGAAGCCAATATATTTAAAAGCGCCGAAAGAAATACCCATGCTGTAAATCCGAAACGAAAACGGAAGTTGCTGGAAAAGCTCAGCAGGTCTGGTAGCATTTGTGCAGTGAAACAGTTCTGAGGAAGTGCCACCGTTTCTGAAACGATAACTCTGATTACTCTGCACAGATGCTGCCGGACCTGCTGGGCTTTTCCAGCAACTTCTGTTTATGTTTAAAATCGCAGTCCCTCATCAAAATATTAGCAAGTTCAAAATAACTTGAATGAGCAACCTTCTCTGATTTTTTTTTCCCCCAGTGTCTTGGGCTGCATTAAGCTGGCCAAGAGATGATCGGGAGCCCCGAGGGAGCAGGGTTTCAGGAGGAGAGAGGATGGTGCAGGCGGGGAGGAGTTTCTGAGTGCTGTTTGGTGCGAGGACGATGGATTACAATAAGTGGTATCGGCGGCTTCGCAAAGCAGCTGGGTGCCAGCGAGCTGGAGGAATTATCAGTGAGACTCTGAATTCAGTGCCGCGAGTCTAACAGAGTACGAAGGGACTGGCTCACAGAAGTTGGCAATGTGTCCATTTCGGGAATCAAACTCCCAACGAGACGTTTTGGCTGCAACCCCATCGGACTGAGGTTGTCATGAACGCTTTTATGAAAGGATCAGCCCCCATACCGTTCGAAAGATCCGGATTGAACCAATGCTTGCCGTCGAGGGCAGCGGCAGAGCCACTTGATTGGTGCAAAAACTCTGCTGATCTCCTAGGATACAGCATCGTATTAATGGTTAATTCTTGTAGGATCTTGCTGGGCGGGCTGGAAATATAAGATGAACTGCTAAAGCCAAGAGGGCAGGTAGAGGGAGAGAAGAACGTGAAGGAAGGAGAGATGGGGAAAGGAGGAGAGAAGGGGGAGGAAGAAGGGGGCTGTGAGAAAATGTTAACGCATTACACTTGGGAAGAGATTCAGAAGCACAATAGCAAGACGGACAAGTGGCTTGTGATTGATAGGAAAGTGTATAACGTGACTAACTGGGCCCTAAAGCACCCCGGAGGGATACGGGTTATCAGTCACTTTGCCGGAGAGGACGCCACGGTAAGGAAATCACCTTTAAACAACAATTCAATCCAGCAGCTCGATTGCCCGCTTGCATTCGCTCAGAGAGCGCAGGCTGTATGTGAAGTCAGAATGCACTCATGTACGGATGCATTTCCCGTGCGCTGTTGCTGTTCTTTGTGATCTGTTTATCGATGTGAGCTTTGGAATACTCCTCGCTATTGCTATTCACCACTCACAGGCATCTCCAAGAACCTTATCTTCCCCGGCGCAAATGGTCTTGCGCGAGTTTTTTTTTGGTGGAAAATCTTGATCTTTAAGGTGCGGAAGCAACCCCTGGTTTCTTGGCAGAAGACCGAGGTTACTCGAGTTCAGGGATCGGGAGTTACTCGCGGTCAGATGAATATGGGCCATCACTCTTGATGGAAATGCAATCCTTCCAGCCCGGGAATTGCCCATAGTTACACTCTTGGCGAGATCTAGATTAGAATTATAAAATTGCTAAATAATAAAAAAAAGATACTGGTGAAGACTGGATAAGTATAATTCAGACTGAGCCAGAGATCGTCGAGTTTTTTTTAGAAAACGAAGACTAAGCACAATTAGATGGGTCACTGATCAGAGTTTTCAGAGAGTGCTTGAACCTAATGAATTACAATTTCCAAAATACCGATACTTCACGGTGAATCCAGTTATATAGTTTTAAAAAATGATTTTCTCAATCATCATTAAGCAGCAACATCATTAATACATACAACCGAATCCAATCTCCAAAAGGTCCTAGAACCTCAATAAAAACAAAACCTGACTAATTTGGCCATAGTAAATGTATTGCTGTTGATGAGGACAATACAAATGATTTGGTCTTCAATTCAAATTTGTGTTTTAATGCTAAAATATATTTGCATAATTAAATCTTCCAAGGGTTACTGTATTAATAATCAATATTCATTCAGAACCAATTGCAAATAACCAAGACACACTTTCCAACTCCTACCAATTTCCATAATTATTGTCTCTCCTCTCTTGAAAGAACTAACCTTTTGCAGGTTACAGTGGTGCTTGTCAGGTGGCCATCTTCACATAACTGAGGGATTATGTGTGTCAGTGAGCTGTTTGGTTGTGGGGAACAGTACATTGTAGCCAACGTCAACTAAGGTAGTCTGCGCATGCCTGCAGCAAGACCTTGATAAGGTTCAGTTTCAGCCGAGTGCCAGGCAATCATCATCTCCAACAAGGAAAGTCTCAACACCTTGCATTGATATACAATGGTACATGCAATTGCTAGATACTCCATTATCAACATCCTAAGGGCTATTATTGACCAGTGAATAAACTGGACCAACCCTATAAGCAATGTGGCTACAAGAGAAAATCAGAGACTTGAACTTGTGCAGTGAGTAACTCACCTCCTGACTCCCAAAGACATTTCACCATCTACAGGGCCCAAGTGAGGAATATGGATGATTCATTTGCTTGAATGAGTGAAAATTTAACAGCACCCCAAGGCTCAACACCAGGAGCTCAGTTGATAAGATCCCTAGCTGCTATTTTAAATGTCCACTTTCTCTACCACTGTGCATAGCATTTGCAAAGTATGCTATTATTAGCAGTGCTCACATTCTGTTAATGAATAAAATAAAGAATGGACTCTCTAGTCTGGAACTGGACATTTATCAGAATTTAGAATTCTTTGATGTTAATTTAGAGCTCAAAATTTTGGTACAATTTTGCATCTAGTAACTAACAATGTTTGGTTGAATAATCCTATGATGCAATGCGCTTAAGGGTGAGGGAGTTCAAGTATCAACTAAAACTAATCCAAATAGTTTAATATGATGCACAATTTCAAAGAACTGAGAGATTCCAGTTCTAACCTTAGTGTGTACTGAATGATTTCACCTCCGCAGTTGATCTCAGTGCACTAAACTAAGGAAGAGCATAAAATAACAAGGGATTCCTGATACACCTGATCAGTATTCAGAGACATGTTTTAGAAAGTGTGTATGCATGCAATGGATCGAATCTTGTGGTGCAGTAAGACTGCCCCTACCTCTGAGTCAGGTAGCCTGGGTTCAAGTCCCACCAATTGCAATAACATCTTTGATTAGGTTGATTTGAAAAATCTATGAATGAAGGGGAGAACAGCATTGTGTTTACTTCAGTACTCTCCTGAGGTTGAATTGCATTCTAACTGGGATCATATGGGAAGAATAGAGAATTGGCTGAGGTTCTGGTGGGAATCATCTATGGAACTGTACAAGAGCATGAAATAACCCACTTGAGGGAAAATAGGATATAATATTAGCAACAATTCAGTAGGTAAAGTACACATACTGGATGTTGATTTTCTAGTAGTTGAGTTAAATCCATTTGACTTTCCTTGATTTGCCACAAGTGGACTAGCAATGGGTCCCTCACGATCAACATTGCAGTGGTAGTAACTTGACTAAATTATATTGTAACAATCTCTCTAGTCTTAATGAATGTTTTTTGTTTCTAAGCTTTTGTCAATAGATTTGGTAAATGGTAAACTCAGCATGGCTGTTAAGAAAATCTGAGTTGAAAATGTGCTGCTGGAAAAGCGCAGCAGGTCAGGCAGCATCCAAGGAGCAGGAGAATCGACGTTTCAGGCGTGAGCCCTTCTTCAGGAATGAGGAAAGTGTGCCAAGCAGGCTAAGATAAAAGGTAGGGAGGAGGGACTTGGGGGAGGGGCATTGGAAATGCGAAGGTGGAAGGAGGTTAAGGTGAGGGTGATAAGGTGAGGGTGATAGGCCGGAGTGGGGTTGGGGGCGGAGAGGTCAGGAAGAAGATTGCAGGTTAGGAAGGTGGTGCTGAGTTTGAGGGTTGGGACTGAGACAAAGTGGGGGGAGAGGAAATGAGGAAACTGGAGAAATCTGAATTCATCCCTTGTGGTTGGAGGGTTCCTAGGCGGAAGATGAGGTTCTCTTGTGGTTGGAGGGTTCCGAATACTGTTAAGAAAATCTGCGTTGTGTTGAGATAGCTCATTGCAATGGAAGCAGCAAAAGGGATGATTCAACTCACAGAACCAGAAAATCTTACTGCAGAGGGCCATTTGGCCTGTTGTGCCTTTTCTGACTCTGAAGGACCAGTTCAGTTTGTCCTACTTCCAAACCTTTTCTTCACAATGCTGTAAACTAGTCTGCTACAAATAGATGTCAAAATACATTTTGACTAGTAACTAAGGAGTCTGATTCCACCACAATTTAAGGTAATATGTTGCATATCTTAGCAATCTTCTCTTCAGAGATTTCTCCTCATATACCTCTAGTTCTTTTTGCCAATTATTTTCAATTTGTAGTTTTTGGATGCTGGTCCACTTGCTAGATGATTTTCACCCCTTTTTGCTGTATCAAAACTTCTGCTTGTAATTTTAACATATCTAACCCTCCCATTAACCTTCCCTGCTATATGGAGGACAAGTCAGCTTCCTCAATCTGTGCACATAGCTGAACGCACTCAGTTTGCAGTGTGGCAGAGTGGAGACAATAGTTTTTAAAAGCCAAAAGCACTGCGGATGCTGGAAATCAGAAACAAAAACAGTAGTTGCTGGAAAAGCTCAGCTTGTTTGGCAGCATCTGTAGAGAGAAATTAGAGTTATGTTTCAGGTTGAGTCATCTTTCCTCAGGAGATAGTTTGCTGGATTAGAAATCAAAGCAGAAAAATAATATTTCAGTAGTATTTTGGCCATGTCCCATCTGGAGTACTGAATTCAGTTTTGGGTACAGAACTTCAAGAAAAATACATTTGATTTTAGAAGGAGTACAGTGCAGAGTCACCAGTATTATATAAGGTCATCAGTGGATAAATTATGAAGCAAGTTTCATATAATTGACTTGCATTCTTTTCCATTTAGAAAGGTAAAGGTTGATTTAATCAATGTGTTTAAAATGTTAAATATCTATCTGGTGGGGCATCCAGAGCAAGAGTGTATAATCTTAAAATTCAAGTTAGGCCGAACAGATGAAATTGGGAACCATGACATCATGGAACTCAGTCTGTCTTGGATACTGGTGAATTGAAATTTTTAATACTGAGATTGATAGTTCTTTTAAAATGATGAAATAAAAGCATGTGAGAGATCAGCTGTAATCTGATTGACCAATTGAATAGACTTGAAAGCCTGAATAGCCTACTTCACTTCCTGTCTTCCTGTAGTGATTGAGAGAGACTCTTAGTGATTTTTCTTTTCTCTCTCTGTAGTGTATCCAGTTGAGTTGGTAGTTCAGGGAAAGGCAAGAAAGTGAACCTGGACGTTTTCCTGGTCTGTATAAATCAACTACAGGAAGCTTTTATCATCTGAGCATTCTTGGAGAGGTGCTTTCACTTTGAGCAATGGTATTGTTGGCCAAGGAGGAAAGCAGGAATTAAACCTATAATTAAGAGATTGATTTGAGAAAGGTAACCAGTTATTTTGTGCATTGAGCATTACCACATGCTACATGGCATATTGATATAAGGTTTGCACACACTGAATCCTTTGGGCACACAAATGAGTTCTAAGTGAGCAGAGTTTATGCTCTGGTAGCAGAGCCACAGTGACAGAACTTGAGCAAGGAAGAAGGTGAAGGAGACTCTAGAGGATTAGATATTTTCTGTTCAGAGAAATGTAGTGTTCACATAGTAACATTGTTTGTACTTTAAATCAATAGCTCTAATTAATCACCCAGACTCACCTAATTTCATAATTGCTAATCAAGACAGACAAACTTACATTGCTTATTGCTAATGGTTTGGTCTGCTATGACCTGGTTTAAACAATGCTGAAGAAAAGAACATTTTGTCAAAGCTTTTTGCCTTGCATTAATCAGAACAATTTACAAGAAAAACATGCATTGACCTGATGAATGCAAGTCAAGAAGCTTCAACAAAGTGCATTTTTGTTTGTTTTGACAATACTCAAGTTCTGTACCGCCAAATATTAATTGGTTTAAAAAAATCCTGCACTGCAAATTACAATTTTTAAGGGATGATTGGGAAGGGGAGAATGTTGGTGTCATAATTAAGTAAAATAAACCTCCTGTGATGTTTTGCATGTTAAGTTAAAGGACACACTGTTTCATTTAAGGATAAGCATGTTACATAATGCATTATGATTTCTGGTCAGTCTGTATCTCTTAGACCACAATGTATCATGAAGTAAACAGCTGTTCAGACCAATTGGATCATTGTTGCTTGATAAAGAAAGATGCTTAAATTGGAAAAGGGTTCAGTTTCACTCTCTTAAGTCAGAAGCACCTGGCATCTAGTTACTGTCTTTTTGTTTCTATTGTTTCTGTTAGAGTGTGATATCTGGACTGTCATGAACAAACCGTGAAGCAGATGTTGCATATTAGACGTTGAAATGTTCCATATTCTCTTTTTACCTTTCCTCAAGCCACTAAACAGAATTTCATCAGTCAACATTTTGATATCCATATTTTGGGACATAATAATTGATGATATGTCTAAAACCTAATATATCAATTTATAATGTGGACTTAAAATGTTGACTTAGGCAGGTTTTAGTGAACGTGGCTTTAAAATCTGGTTTAACTGCACATGCTTGTACAATGGTAAAATCACACTGTATCAGCAAAGGATTAGTTGATAAACTAGAAATCCAATCAGATAAAAAAAATCATTCATATGTTGAGAAATCAATATTATAATGCATTCATCTGTGATAAATGTTAGCTGTGTTAATGAATGTCTTACATGCATTAAACATTCATAGTCAGCAATGCATGGATCCTATACTGTAAGGAAGCTTTCACTAAAGTAATACAGTCCATCCTCATCATCTCTTTGTTTATACTGTAATATCATTAAGTTCCATACTGTTTTTGCGAATGGGTTTCATTGTTTGCCATCACTTAAGCACTAAATAATGTGTGAGTTTATTAAAATATTCGTGAATTTGTCTGAAATTACATCAAACTTCAAAGACAAATAACTATAAAGGGGGGAAACTTTAGACAAATTACAAGATGAATCTGTATATTATACACAAATAAATGTGAGAAAGAGAGAACCAGCAGCCCATCAAGTCTTACTCACAGTAATGATGCATGAATACCTTCTCCTCATCCCCAGCAGCCACAGAATGTCCTGGAGACAATATAAGAGAGAACAAATAGAATGGAATCAAAGTGGAGAAAAATATATATGTCTGATCCACTCCCCGCACCTCCAACATCAAGAAATCAAAATCATCCAGGCGACCACATTGACCACTTATACATTAATTGTTAGATCACTTCCCTTCTATGTGAGGTCTGCTCAAGCAAGAACTGACTCAGTTACCTCTTAAAGGCTCACCTACTGCATGAGCCAACAACAAATTTCAGAACTGAACTGTTCTCTGTGAAAAGAAGAATGGCATGGATTAAATGCATGACCTGGGCCAATACAATCTGACGAGTGAAGTAATATCTCAAAAGGCCCATGGTCTACCCTTTATATAAATATCTAACTTTGTCAGCCTGTCTCCAGGACTTCATTGTACTTCATTTTAACACAATGGTGTTGTGTTTTCATTGTACCTTTTTTTATGTGCATATTAATGAGATAAAAAGTTGCATGTAAACCTGTCATATTGTATTGGCATAATTTGTCCACTTAATGGCTCTGAGCATTCTTTCTATTCATGGCCAGAGCCTCCATTTAAAATGATGTATCATTTCCAGGAAAAAAAACTTACTGCTTAGAAATCTCTGTTATGCTTCTTTATTAAAAATTTCTTTGTGTTGCCCTGTCTCTTTCTTTTCTCTATAATCCAACAAATCTTTCATTCTCTTAGCTGTTTCTTTCTGCTGTCCATCACAGTCCTACACTGAACACTCCCCTGCGCCCCCAAACTCATTCTTCGAAAGCCCTAACACCCATGCTTTTGTCAGCATCACCCCAGTTCACATGCCAAGAATCTCCTTTCTCAATGTTCTCATACTCAGTCAGTGCCAAAGCTCTATCCATGGCCCTAGGATTACTCAATCAATATTAACAACTCATTCCCTATTTCTGGAAATTGGCACAGACAGCTCCTACATCCTGCTTTCCAGGAACATTTTGCCACAGGACCACCTTCTTAAAAAAAGTGAGAAAAAAATTAACTACGTAATTAAACATACATATGCAAATGATTACTGTCTGATTACTAATCCAGTTTTATACGAACACGCATGGAATAATGGAATTTGAGCTTGACAATATTAACACATCAGTTCTTTATTAAAATCAAAACTTGACTTATTTCAATCATCATTAAACTAGTTGCGATGATAAATTACAAGAGCTATAGATACATGACTCACATTAAGCAGCAGAATGAGAGATAAATATTACCTATTATGTTTAACTCAAATGATTATCGTGTAACTGAACATGGAGAGAAAACAGTAGGAAGAAATTTGTCTTTAATTGAAGTAGCAGTGTAGCCAAGGAGATGTGATGAAGGACATAAAGTTCAAATGTGACTTATTTATTGTTTCTTGTGGATGTTAACAGCACATGTAAAGTCTCCATTGCTCAAAAAAATCTGTATTGTTCCTGAAAAAGTTGAATATATCAAGAATGTGTTATCCATTTTTAGTGACTCTTAATTGTTTTTACAAATGTTTTCATTGGCTGCTAGTACCTCTCTTGCACTCCAGCACTTCCATTAGCTCAGTGTATCCTGCGACTCAGTGTGAGCACTACCATAAAGCGACCATACCACTGTCAGCTATGTTGGCAAAACCCATTGCCCAGACTGCAGCACTGACCTCACTGCGGGAAATTAGATGAAGTAGTGTAAAATGGCACTAATTGCAATTTTTACAGCCTTGATACATATGTGAATTAGGGATTGAGAGATACCACACAGATGCCCAGTTGATGTTTGGAAGCAACCATTGCATTAGTCCAGCTGTCTTGATGGCCACTGGGATAGGATGGCCATTCACCCTGCAAGTTCCAGGTCCTGCTGCAGCAGATGGCTGAGCTCTGTGGTGACATCCTGTGACAGCCGCAACCTGTGGTGTGCTGCACTTTGCTCACCTGGAGGAAATAGCATTGAGGATGATCGACTCTGTGACTCAGGTATTCCCTGTGCACTATTAGGGGATCTTCAGCTGTGATGTCTTCATGCAGAGGATGTTTGGCAGCTACTGAAGGTTGTTGCTGGTCCTGGGCTTGCTGCTGCATTTCTCTGTGCCTTCGTGTCACTGTGACCACAGTGACAATGACCCCTGACTGAGGCTGGATCCATTGGTCACAGTTCCAATGAACCTGTGTGGGGAATATCAGAAACAAAGCAACTCCTTAGTAATGTGAGCAATCAACATTCACATCACAAATGGTTTATTCTTGACCTGCATGCAGTGGCACATGAGGACTCCAAAAGGAGGGCTATGGAATGCCTTTTACATGGACCTTTGATATAGAGATGTTGTTCCAATGAATACAGCAGAAACCATGTCAAGTAAATACATTAGGCGCTGAATGATTTCTGACATCTTGTCACTCCATCCACATTCTATTTTCACAGAAGAAAGGCATACATTATATAAAGCATGTTGGCGAATACTTACAGTTTAAGATGAGAGGAAATCAGCACTGTTCCCTCATTCAGCCTTTGAGGTCTTGAGTTGTTCTTGTGAATTCTGGCCTGCAGGCTTTTAGTGTTGTCAGTGAGTACTTCTCCTTCACGAGATGACTGTGATTAACCGGTGGCATAGGGAAGATTACTTATGAGTAAGATTTGGATTCCCCATGATTGGACACTGCATACATTTTGCATATGGGTTATTGACTTCAATTTGAACTGTGAATGTACCTGATTAGTCCAATTACCACATTGTTCACAGACAGAAAAAAGAATGGGCTCACAAGGAAATAAGCATTCTGCCCACTCGGTATGTGGTGGCAGCCATTTTCCATTTTCACTCCACAATGAAGAATCACATGAGCGTGGAAGACAATGCAGGTTGTGATTGGCTTAGAAAGCCACCTGGTTATCCTGGTTATCAAAGCCACCCCACTCCTGCCAAGTTTCTTTCTTCCTTGCACACCCTGTCAAACCATCAGTTCTGAACTTCCACACATTCCTACACAGGTGTACGAATCATGACTTAATCTCCAACATTACACTCTGAACCCCCCTTAGAGCTGAGTCGCATGAACCATTGTCAAAGCTAGCCAGACCTGCAGGACTGACTGTGGCTCACTCTCTGGACTGTAGACATCTGGGTCCCCTGACCCTGACAATCCCAAATGGCCAACTGACTATGTCCAACCGCTGAACTGATTTTGGAGGCTGTCCTTCACTTACTGTACTGTGGTTACCTGACTGAAGGATGTCTCTCTTGATTGAGAACTATTACACTCAGACTTTGAGACATGGCTGCTTGAATGAAGCACATACAGTATGTTTGCCATATAAGCTTCTGTCACATGGTGCAAATGTAACATTGAAGCAAGTTGATGTAAACAACATGTTCATCCCCTGAATTGATCACTGCTGACAATCATGTAAAACTGTTTAGCTTTGTGTCTGTGCTAAAAGGCAAGACAAGACAGAAATGCAATGAGCCTTTAATGTCTTGGAGAATCGGAATTTTACTTATTGATGTCAAAAATCTCCTTTCTGTTGATCTCACTATACTTATCCAACTGACTCACCATTGTGCACAGCGTTCAATTTGTTCTTTAATAAATCAGAAAGGCAGACAAAATAGCTTCAAATTGATTTCAGAAGTCAAGTTGAGAAATAAACTGATCTAACCTCTAATTAATATGAATGAAGCAAGGAAACTGTTTGTAACCTTTAAAATTATGCATTAAACTGCAGATACCTACATTTCACCAGTTAAAGTTTTAAGAATTTGTTGGCGAAATGGGTGTCACTTGGTCCATCCTTAGTTGTCTTTGAAGATTATGCTAAGCTGCCAAGAGCCACAGGCAAACCCACAATGCTGTTTGAAATAGCATTTCAGGATTTTGATCCAGCAACAGTAAAGGAACAGCAATATGTTTCCAAGTCAGGATGGTGAGTGGCTTGCAGAGGAATTTTCAGATGGAGGTGTTCCCTTGTAACTGCTATCCTTTTTCTAGATGGCAGTGGTCCTGGGTTTGGAAAGTGCTGTCAAAGAACCCTTGATGAATTTATACAGTGCATCTTGTAGATGATACACACTGTCGCTCCTGAGTGTTGCTGATGGAAAGAGTGAATGTTTAAGGATGTGATGCCAATCAAATGAGCTCCTGGATAATGTCACACTCCTTGAGTGATATTGGAGCTGCACTCACCCAGGCAAGTGGTGAGTATTTCATCACATTCCTGACTTGTGCCATGTAGATAGTGGACAGGCTTTGGAGAATCAGGAGGCAGATTTCACATTGCAGAATTCCTGGCCACTGACCTGTTTTTGTAACAATAGTATTGAAATGCCTAGTCCAGTTCAGTTACTGGTCAGTGGTAATCCCCACAATATTGATAGTGGGAGGTTCACCTGTGGTAATGTGGCTGAATGTCAAAGAAAATGTTTCAATTCTGACTTGTTGGAGATGATCATTCCCTGGCACTTGTGTGATGCAAATGGCACTTGCCACTTATCAGCCCAAGTCTGATTCTTATCCAGGTCGTGCTGCGTATGGACATGGACTGCTTCAACAACTAAGAGTCACGAATGGTGCTGTGCATTGTGCAAACATTGGCAAATATCCCACTTCTGACCTTATGATGAAGCAGCTGAGGATGGTCGGGCCTTGGACACCTCTCTGAGGAATGCATTGCAGCGGTGTCCTGGGACTGAGATATTTAATCTCCAACAACTACAACTATCTTCTTTTGTGCATGTTATGACTTCAACCTAGGACATGGTGCTCTATAATGCTCCGATCCTTTATAAAACTAGAACCATGAGCAGTGTTTTGACAAATCATGTCTTGAAAATTTAAAAGTTTTCCTATACCTGAGGCACTTCATGCTTTACACTTGGTTCTCCAGTGATTTATTTTAGTGTTAACTTTAGCAGGAACATATAACTTAAATAATGAGCATTCGTCTTCCATGATCATGATGTACAGTACAATATAATCTGTCTCTAGTTGTGTCTGTTGATGGTGATGAGTTCTTTGTGGTTTAAAATGACAGGTCAAATACACCAGTTCAGTAACAGTAGAACCATACATTGTGTGCAACACTTCCTTTGTACTAAAACACTTTATCCTCCAGCTTGAAATGAGCAACGCTACTGGAGATCGGCGTGCATCTGTAAAGATTTTTGAATTTGCTGCAATTCAAAACAATGTCTTTTCTGGATGCGTGAGATGGAGAGAGAAACCAGGGATTTACAATTACCTACCAATCAGTGTAGAAACAGGATCCCTTTCACCTCAAAGTGTTCTTAAAATAATTAGTCTGTAATTTAAGCTCAGAATGCCCCTAAATTCAACAATTAAACATTGTGGCAGTGGAAATGGTTTACCTGAGTTACTCATCTGATTACCATATTGCTGGAGATCAGCTAATATTCAAAGAGTAAATAGGCACTCCCTATTAAAGCAGAAAGCAGTCAAGTTGTATGAGTGAGAAAGATCAGCATTTATTTTTTGTTCATTCAAGGGATGTGGGCATCGTTAGCCAGACCAGCATTTATTGCCCATCCTTAATTGCCCAGACACATTAAGAGTCAACCATGTATCCAAGGGTCTGGAGGTACAAGTAGGCCAGACCAGGTAAGGATGGCTGTTTCCTTCGCTATGGGGTTTTCTGAAATCAATACTATTGACCAGTAAGCCTGATATCAGTGATGGGCAAGTTGTTGGAGGGGATCCTGAGGGAGAGGATTTACATGTATTCAGAAAGGCAATGACTGCTCAGGGATAGTCAGCAGGCTTTGTGCATGGGAAATTGTGTCTCATTAACTTGATTGAGTTTCTTGAACAAGTAACAAAAGAGTACATGTGAGGCCAGAGTGGTGGATATAATCTAAATGTACCTAATTCAGGCATTCGACATGTTTCCTCATAGTAGACTGGTTAGCAAGGTTAGATCACACAGAATACAGACAGAACTAGCTGTTTGGACACAGAACTGAATCAAAGTTAGAAGACAGAAGGTGGTAGTGGAGGGTTGCTTTTCAGACTGAAGGCCTATGACCAGCAGTGTGCCACAAGGATTGGTGCCAAGTCCACTGCTTTTCATCATTTATATAAATGATTTGGATTTGAACATAGGCGGTATGGTTATTAAGTCTACAGATGACACCAAAATTGAAGGGAGTGGACAGCGAAGAAGGTTACCTCAGATACAACGAGATCTTGATCAGATAGGCCAATGGGCCAGAAGAGGCAAATGGAGTTTAATTTAGATAATGCTGCATTTTGGAAAGGCAAATCAGGGCAGGACTTATGCAGTTAATGGTAAGGTCCCAGGGCCAGTTGCTGAATAAAGAGACCTCAAAGTGCAGGTTCATAATTCCTTGGAAGTGGAGTTGCAGGTAGACAGGATAGTGAAGACAGCGTTTGGTATGCTTGCCTTTATTGGTCAGTGTATTGGAGTTGGGAGGTCATAATGCGGCTGTGTAGGACATTGGTTAGGCCACCTTTGGAATACTGCATGCAATTCCAGTCTCCCTGCTAGAGGAAGGACATGGTGAAACTTGAAAGGATTCAGAAAACACTTACAAGGATGTTGCCAGGGCTGGAGAATTTGAGGGGGAGGCCGAATAGGCTGGCGCTATTTTCCCTGGAGTATTGGAAGCTGAGGGGTGACCTTACAGAGATTTATAAAATCATGAGGGGCATGGATAGGGTAAATAGCAAAGGTCTTTTGCCCTGGACAGGAGAGTCCAAAACTAGAGGTTTAAGGTGAGAGGGGAAAGATCTAAAAAGGGCCTAAGGCTCAACGTTTTAACGCAGAGGGTTGTGTGTGAACGGAATGAGCTGCCAGAGGAAGTAATGGAGGCTGGTACAATTACAACATTTAAAATGCATCTGAATGGGTATATGAAGAGGAGGAGTTTAGAGGGATATGGGCCAATTTATTTAGGATATCTGGCCAGCATGGACAAGTTGAACTAAGGGGTCTGTTTCTGTGCTGTACATCTCTATGACTGTTTCATAATCATTTTTAGACTTTTAATTCCAGGTTTTTATTGAATTCAAATTCCCTCATCTGCCATGGCAGGATTTCAACCCAGGTCCCCAGAACATTAGCTGGGTATCTGGATTAATAGTCTTGTAATAATACCACCAGGCCATTGCTTCCCCTGATTTGTTCTTTGCCTGTGCCCAGTTGGCAGTTGGCCTCAGGAGGAGAAAATCAATCAGGATTCCTTCTTTAACCATTATCCAGTGATTCCCTCTGTAAATCCCAGAATGATATCTTGTGGGATCTTGCTCAATCTGTACAATAATCTTTTAAGATGTTGAATGCAGATGCGAACTAAGTATTTGGCATGGATTCTCTGCTGGTGTGTTGTGCAGACTAGCATCTCTAATTAATTAATGCAGAAAATAAAACTCAGGCAGAGTGGAGACATGTTTTAAATATCCCATTGCAATTATTCAGAAATCAAGTAGTGAATTGATCTAAACACAAAGGAGTAGAAGTGCCTAATTCACTGTCAAAGCAAGGGAGACAAATAGAGATTATTAAAATTCAGGTATCACAGAAAAACATGCACATTCCAGCCACTTGGCTGCTGACTGTAGGTCACTGGGCTACAGCAACAAGAGGCTGATTGTATTTGACATGGGAATATAGGATTATGCCAAGACCATGTGATCAGCTGCTATTCAGACAGATTCTTCCAGGTTTGAGAGGCGAGGGAAGCTGATGGAAAAGAAATTGTCAGCTCCTTTTGCTTCATTTTGATTGTTAAGGGGAAAGGTACATGGTAGAGGGTACCACAGAGGTGAGAAAGAGGAGTGCAGATAAGGGAGATGAACAAGAGTTGATGCCAAACTTGGATTTTAAAAGCCAGTGGATCATGAGGGCGAGAGAAGACTGAAAGAGGCAAGGAGTTAGTTAGCCTTAAAACAGCAAAATACTCTCGGGTCAACTGGCATTTGTAGAGGGGGCAGATGTGCTCAGGTCTTGGGTGTAACACCTTTTCCAACTCAAGCTGTAGTGAAGGAACCTTCCTACTGCATCAGTGTGATTGATTCTCACACCAGCCATCTTCATGGTGACTCCTAATGAAACTCAGTTTACTCCCAAATCATGTCAGTGACACATTGGATCGATGGTGCAAAAATAATGATGTCAGGTTGAATAATATTCAGGATTTCAAAATATAATATTACATACCTGTACAGGGTGTGGTTAATAGACTGAAACAATTATCATGATAAGACGATCATTCTCACATTAGCCAATGTCAGGGAGTTGAAAGTGTCTTTAAATGTGATGAATGCTCACCTTCCTACAGTTTCTAAAGAAAAATGCAAATAGAGGGAATTTGATTTTTTTTAAATTAGCTGAAATTTCCTCGAGGCTGCTTCTATCCCATTGCAGCCACTCTGTAGCATGTAAAAATGATTTTACAGGTCTTTGGAGTGGGGTAAGCGATTTGATCCTTCAAACACACCCCTGTTGTCAGAAAAATCCTAGCACAGAACTGGAAAAACTCCTGGGAGGAAATTCTCAGCCGTGGAACATGCTTAAAAGAATGCATCCTGAAAAGAATGACTCGGATTGACTGGGAGATAGAGTGAGTTAGCACTCTGACCATTCACCTCTGGGATCTGAGTTAAAATCCCAGGGGTGAGGACATGGAATTAGATTTGGACTGTGGGATTAAATCACCCTTACTGATGCTCAATAACAACTCTTCTCTGAAACAAAATTGGAAAGCCTCGATCTATTAGTTTTCCTGTTGGCCTATACAGAGACATAGTTAACATTCCAAGTCGAATTTGACTTGGAACTTTAACACTCTTTCTCCCCACAGATTCTGCCAGATCTGCTGGTACCTCTGGCACCTTCTGTTTTTATTTCAGCTTTCCAACATCTGCAAGATTGTACTATTAGGAAGATAAGAGATGCCTTGGATCCAATTTAAGCACCACTTGGCTTGTCGGAATGTTATGTTAAATAAAATTACAGAATTTTGCAGCGTAGAACTAGGCCAATCAATTTCCATCTCAATGGTAATTGCCAAGTTTAAACACAACAGAACCAGTTAGATGACAAAGCCTCTTAAGTGGTTTTTTTAATTGTTCCCTCAGGTTTGCAATTTATATACTGCTTAACTACATGAAAATGTTATGGCAGAACACCAACTCCCTGTTTCTAAGCCATGCTTCAGGTTCTATTTATTTTGCAATAAGGTGCGGTTCTTAGTTTTATATTACCTCAGTATTCTTGCCGTGTAACTGCTGAAAGAGTAGAACAGCTACTTTCAGTCAACTACAGTTTCAGGGAAAAATGAATAAGCAGACTTAAGAATTGTGCGCTCACCTGAGCTCATAGGGAATGCTAAACTGAAGTCCTACAGAATTAAAAATCAAATTAGATCAACCACTGTGACCAAAAGTGCTGGTGACCCATTTAGATCAGGTCATAGATTTAGATATACCAGCAGTGACTGCTTTTTTGGCCCAAGTGCTGCAGCCACGTTATAACTGTGAAGAAAAAGGTTGCTAAAGAACTGGAAGGGTACATGTCAGGATGAAATTACAACCCAAGGACTGATCTTTTGCATTGCAACAACTTGTACTTCCATATCCCAGGTGCTTCCTAGCGGTCAAACCTGTGGAAGAAGCAGATGCTAAGCAGCGGTCAGCAGAAAATTAAGAAAAAAGGACCAAAGAACTAGCCAAAGATAATGTTTTCAAATGTGGGGAGAATGTAAATGTGACATTGTCAAGACAGACTCATGGTAGCTGAAAGTTCATTAAAGTATTGAAAATATTTTTGCGAGTATCTATATTTGGAATGCTGCTTTGCAGGGAAGACTAGGATAGTCCAAAAGTACTTTATATAATTTTGCTGAACAATTCCTTTGTCTTTTGTATGAGGATTATGTGTGATGAGAGTGGACAGTTTCATTGCTATTTGCAGTGTTTAAAGCTTGACTTTATTTTGGCATTAGGTGACAGAGATTTGTCATTTTCAGAGTATGATGCAGAGGCTTGGAGATGCTATGCCGTTGTTGTGGCTGGCCTTCCGCTGTGGTTTAGCTGGCGTATATTATTGAAGTAGGATTGAGAGAATTTTATAACCTGGGATTACTTGGTGCTAATGCAGAGGAACAACAGCCAAATCGTTCCCTTGCTTAGTTTGAACTAAGCTTGCTTTGACTGACACAAATTCACCATGTTAAATGTATTGTCTTTCAGGATGCATTCCAGGCTTTTCACCCAGACCTCACCTTTGTCCGTAAGTTTATGAAGCCTCTTCTGATTGGTGAGTTAGCTCCAGGAGAACCCAGCCAGGACCGACAGAAAAAGGTGAGCTGTTGTTTCCTTTCATGTCATTGCTTGTTTTGAACAAGGTTACCACAATTTCCTTGTGAATTCTTCGTAGCACTTTTTTTTTAACTATTTGAAACATTAGTATTCTCCTGGATACTCTTTTGTAATGACCCTTCTGATATGTTTCTTGTACATAATTTGTCCATTCACAAGATCTTGAACATAATTAAAAATGCATGAATGTGAGGGAATTTTGTTTCCTCTTCCAGTAACTTTTGACATTTTGGGAGAAATTTAACCATGGTTGGGGGTGTAGGGAGTTGGAATCAGAGCCGTGGGCATCAAGACAAAACATATTGGGTATTGATGAGACTGTGAAATTGAGCTGGATTACTTTGCAATACTGAACCAGGACAGCTGCTTCCTCACCTAAATGAAAGATATTTTCTCCCAGGACTGGTTCTGAGAATGTGTTTCCATTGCTTTGGAGGTGATTTCCCATTTTGTGCTACTCAAACTTCTTATCAATTCAACAACACTTCTTTGCTGCCAGCTTTGCCACTTGTATCAGAGCAGCTTATACACCGCTTGAACCTCTCATGAGGAAAAGAGCAGCAATACCAACAACATCAAGAACAACAACAGCTAATGAACACAGCTCCCTTAGCAATCAGCTGCTCCATAGAACACTGAGGTGTCGGCAACTTCAACTCTGACCCCGAATACAGGTAATGGTTTGGCTTTCTGGACAAGGCTGAATAGCTGTGCATCAGGCAGCTCAAATGTACTTGACAGATGGTTGCTGAACTCCACATGCTCCTGGAACAAACCCTCCTTTCAAATGGACAAAGTAAGCATGCATTGCTGATGGTCTTCATGGCCAGGGCTCATACGGACACAGTTCAGTGAACCCAAATAGTTCAACTTGAAGCATTCTACATACAGCGTTCCTTCCCATTTTGATAGCACCAGTTGTTCATGTTCTATGCTGTTACTTAGAGACAGTGACGAAGATGAATGAACAATTAAGTCATGTTACAGTGATACTCTTGTAAATACCTGAGTATCCCTTGTAAAACTACAAAACATTTTTCGCTCTTTCCAGTGCTGCTTTTTGGTGCTATCTCTGTGGTTTCAGCAGTGTTTGAGTCAGGTTTCTCAGTTCCCAGTTTTGGCAACTGTGATGTTCATGGTCAGTGTCTTCTAGGTTTTGGAGCTCAGGAGGTCATAGTCAAAGAGTGTCCCAGCTGCACTTATACACAAGCAGGCTTAACCATCTGGATAGGAGGGAGTCCGAATGAGGAGTGGTGGGAAATGGAGTGAGAGTATGAATACTTTGAGCAGAGTCCCTACTTCCATGTGCTTTTTGACCATCTTCCTGCTTGTGACCCATCCACAATTCCCTAACAACCAAGATCTGGAGGTCACTTTGCAACACTTCTGTGCAACATTGAGCTAAGGTGAAGTCTTTCGGGTTCAGATGACAGAAGGCCCAGCATGCACTCAGTTGCCTGACACATCCATGCAACTGGCCAATCTTTCTGTGGAGATGGGCATTAGCAAATAACTGGAGCATCATGGAGCTTAAAATAGAGATAGACTCCTCCATTCTCTCAGACTGAAGTCACTCTGCTGACAGGAGGTCACACATTTTTTGCTGTTTCTCTAGAAGAGGCATCTTCATTGATGACATTATAAGTTCAGTATCTGCACTCATTTGAACTTAGTTTGAAGAGTCTTGTTCCCTCCATGAACTTCCATGCTGCTGTCTCTGTTTCCAATTAATCACATATCCTAGCCATTTAGGATATGTGATTAATTGTGTGACCACAAGACTTGGAGGCCTCAAGAATGGGTTTATCTGAGCCAGTTGAGGCTATACATCAATCCTGTTAAGACGGTGTCCCAAAATGCATGATGTCCTTTGAGAACACCTCACCCTTCTCTCATGCCAACTCCTACATCACTCTGTTGAAAGAAGCATGAGAGATTGAAGACATAAACATAACAAACAAAGGGAGAGGCTTCAAAGTGATAATTGAGCAGATGATCATATTTTAAAATCACACAACAAGTTTATTTGGAAGTCCAAGCTTTCAGAGTGCTTCTCCTTGGTTAGTTAGTTAGTGGTGACATCAAATCAAGATGTGTAAGTGTTGCCTGCCATGTGTACAGTGATATCAAATCAGTAGCCAGGTATCTGGGAGGCTCCCATCTCTCCAACCTCACTGGCCATGCATTCTGCCATTTTGTTGATCTCCCTCACCTCCTCTAGTGATCAGAGTGTCTCTTGGCGGAGGCTCAGACCCAGTTCTCTACTTCTAACTGAGATTCTGCATTGCCTTCTTCTAAAGACAGCAAGCAGAGAATTATGAGTATGAAGATTGAATTAATAACATTGATGCAGGGTGGGTATGAGTTGGCAGTGTGATGAAGGTGAATATTTAGACATGTGCGAGAGTAATGGTGGAGCTTCGTGTTTGTTCTGAGGAATGCTGCATAGGAGAATGCTCATGAAGTCAGAGTGTGAGGTGGGATATATTAATGTGGGATGCTGATCACTATTCCTGCTCTGGTTAGATCATCTGAACCTACTTTCACATTACATCCATGGGTAAGGTAGCAAGCACCTGAAATAACTGCATTGTAAGAACGAGAGTAAATCAAGAAACAATGTCAGTTTGTAAGAAAATAGTGCAATGTTTGTGAATGATTTTAATCTTCTGGATTGGGAAAGATAACATGAGGACCATTTCAACATGCATTCTGGACTTTTGAAGCTAGCAAAAGATGGCTTAAATAAATAGAGGTAGAAATTTGCATGAGAGTAAACTTGCAAGAAATGAAAAAGAGGCAATGAAAGCTTATACAAATACATAAAAAGGAGGAAAGTAGCTAAAGTAAACATGGGTCTCTTGGAAGGTGAGCATTTGCAATTAATAATAGGTAACAGAAATATTTCAAATTGAACAAAGACTTGGTATCTGTCTTCGGAGTAGAAGGTACTAAAAGCATCATAAGAATAGTTGAAATTTAGGGGGTAAAAGGGAGGGAGAAACATAAAACAACCACTACCAATAGAGGAAAACTTTTTTTTTAAAACTGAAGGACCTAAAGATGAGCAAATCCTTGATGGCCTACATCTTGGGGTCTTAAAAGACATCGCTGTGAGATAGGAGATGTATTTGTTGTTACCTTCCAAAATTTCCTAATTCCAGGAAGGTTCCAGCAGATTGGAAACCACAAACAAAAATGCTTCCCGTGATATTAGTATGGTAAAGAATGAACTAATTAATGGCAAACCAATCTTGAAAAATGAGTCATTTTCAGTTTGGCAAACTGCACCTAAAGAGACTGCGGACAGCTGCCTCCCTTGTCAGTACAACAGCTAATTATTGATTATTTTTATTAACAATATTGGTTTGAGCCCTACCTTGGCCGCATGCTTCCAGGCGCTATTCATATGTAGCACAGTAAACAGTAACTGTTAGCTCTGTGATTGCAATGTCACCATTCTCCTAGCTGCATTGTAAATTGACACCATATTAAAGGGATTGAAGTCACTCTACTCATCATCTTAAATAATTGAATGACCAGTGAGATTATGGCAGTGGATATTCCGTGTTGTGATATTAGCGGCTTTCATATCACAGGAAGATACATTAAATATATTAATCAGAAACTACAAGTAGTGTCTCTCTTAATTTTTCATTTCTACCAGTATCTAGAGGTCCAGCTTAGCCTGGATACATAGTGGAAAAACAGCTTTTCTTCAATCTCAGCAAAGCTACAATGTGGATCAGAATTGCTAAGTATACAATGAGAGGGATCTACTTTGATCTCCAGTTTATTCAGTGCAGCTGTTCCTCTTTCCAACAGATGGCTGGCTGAATTGTGCGCACTCAGTGCAGTGCGGTCCATGTCCCCTGCTGAATGAAGGGCCAGCCCAGAGCAGTGCAGAGGAATCCAGTGCTGACAATCCATTTGGTCTGTGCCACCATCAAAATAAAGTGGTGCAACCACCAAGTTTGTCCAGCAGAACGTGTGGGGTCAGGTCATAACTAGAAACCCCATTGGTCAAAAATAAAACACTGTTGAATTTCTAGCTCTTGGTAGACACTTCTACAAAGCAGAGGAGAAACAGCAGCTTGGAACCCTGTGAAATACAAGTCAACTTTGTCTTATCTAGGCTCAGATTCTCCACTGAGCTCCAAGTACATGAATCTTACCAATTCCTCAAAGTGAAACTATGTAAGCACAGCCAATTAGGCCGCATTAATATAGCAATGGCATTTTTTAAAAAAAACTGCATTAGTTTTTGTCTTATATCTAGACTGTTTCAAGAATCAGTTATTTATTTGATGGCTGAGCATCTGTCACAGTGTTTGGAGAAATATTGTGATAGTTTTCACTCCTTCCAACATCTCTTCCCTCCTCACTCCCTGTCTTTTTCCCTCCACCATGCCCAGTAAACTGGGGAGATGATTCCCTTTTATGATATAAGGTACCTATCATTATAGGTACTGGAATATCTCTTAACAGCCTGTATATGCTGCACACTTTCATGTCAACGTATGCCCAGTCAATGTGGGGCATAGAATTACATCCAAATGTTATATTTGGAGCAATACTGTTTCACAAAACAGGTTTTTTTAATCCACACTTTCTAAAATAGAATCTTGGTAAATTTTAATGAGGTGTTTTTAGTTTCTGGGAATGAGAACAGAAAATCAATATTCTTCTCTTTCAAGTGAAATGAGTAGCACCTGTATAAGAAGCTCTGAGCCATTGAACAGCCCATAAATAAGAATCAAGCATGAATTGAGGCTCCAGTTACCTGTGATATAGAGATTCCATTATTGCACTCTATAAGGCTTGTATCTGCTTATCAATGCTGAATAGCATTGGTAACTCTGCACTGGTTGCTATTTCACCTGGAAAGGATTTTGTACAATAACAGACCTAAAAAGAATTTGATCTTCCTTTGTGCTGTCATGTAGTCTGTACTCGTGTGGATAGGAACTAGCACCTCAGCCCCATTGTAATCTTAGCAGTTTTCAGAATATGGTTTTATATCACGCACATTGAAGTCAGAATGTCAGTACTAGCATTTGGTAATATTTCCATTTTTAGTTTCAATCCTGTGAAGATCATGTGCTCATGAATTAGATTGACATAAATCTCCCTCTACACTATTATATCGCAGATCATTTTGGTTAAATACAGAGCTAAATGCTCTCCCCCCAAACATAATGTATTAATGGAGGGAAAAACTTGCCCAGTTGATCCAAACGCCTGCTTTAATAAACACGTATGTTTCAAACAAGATCCTTTGAAACAGCATAGAGAAGAGACATTTTCTCTCTTTGATCCATGTTGGTTTTAAGCTAACTCTTTTACCTGCTTATGTCAATCCAATCCTTCATTTTGTATTGCTCCATACTGTGTTAGTCACACATGGACTGACTGGATGCACTAGCTATTTCTGATGAATGGTTTTAATTTTGTTTCCTACACTTCAAAAAGTTGCCCAAACAGTGAATGGAATGATTGTGGTTTGAAATGCCTCGACAAATAGTAAAGGTTATAATTGAGCATAAGGAAATAGAACTGAAAGTAAAGTTGAGAAAGAGATGGAAATGTTTGCAGGAGGAGATTTAGTGGCAAGACCACAGTAGCTGAAGGTGCAGTGGCTATGGTGGAATAATGAGCAGAGAATGAGGATTAAAATGATGAGTGGGATAGGGAGGTTCATGCAGGAAGCAGGTTGGGGAAGGTAATTGAGAAAGGTGACCTATTTTGCTTAGTTTATGTTATTAATAGAGCATAGAAATTTATAACAAAAGGTGAAAAGTGAAGATCAGTTGTATGGCTTTCAGTTGGGGACTGAACTAGACCTGCAAACATTAGACCAATAAACTCATCCCTTTAACCCTTTGCACCTGAGGACTGTACATTTTAAAAAGAATCCATGGGAGGTAGGCTACGTTGGCTAGGGCAGTTACGAATTAAGCACATTGCTGTGAACCTGGAGTCATATCTAGGTCAGACCAGGTAAGAGTGATAGATTTCTTTCCCTAAAAGATATGTGAACTAAATTCGGTTTTACAACAATCAATTAGCTTTTTGAACCAAATTTTTATTGAGTTCAAGTTTTGCCATCTGCCATGGTAGGATTCAAACTCATGAATATCACCATGACCATTACTAATGACATTACTATTACACTATCTCCTTTGATTCACCTTGTATAAAGACACTTAATGGTCAATTGGTTTTTGCACGGAAATAGAATGAGTTTGAATTCTACTTTTTATCTAGTGTCTCCAAGGTACCACACCTAATTTTGATCCATATTGAGAAAACCTGGCTGAAAACCCACCCTGTGAGTGGGTATTACAATAAAATGGTGTACTGAAGATTACCAGTACAAAACTGTCTTTAGTTTGTAACAAATTCGTCTGTTCTGGGAAACAGTGCCATAATTGATGGTTGTAATGATAAAGGAGCTTTTCTGAAGTTTGGCTAAGGAACTCTCTGTTCGCTTTCAGAGTGAGTTGGTTGAAGATTTTCGTGCCTTGCGGAAGACAGCAGAGGACATGAAACTATTTAAAACAGACATGGTGTTTTTCTCCCTCTACCTTGCCCATCTGTTTGTCTTGGAGTTTCTGGCCTGGCTAACACTGTCATATTTTGGAACTGGCTGGATTCCAACTCTCCTTACTGCCTTAATCCTGGCAACTTCACAGGTAAGAACCAATCAGAACCACATAATGGGATTGATGAAGGACATGATCCCAGGCAAAATGTGGGATGCCTAACCAGGACCTGGTAATGCACAGTGTTAGATGCTTTTCTCCAGTGTGCGAGCTCAACTTAAGAATGACCTCTTCAGCTACATTTTAGTTAATGTTCCTGGAGAAATGGAGGTTGACTAATCCCAATCTGGGACCAAATGGACACTAAATTTCACTGATCATATTTCAAGATTTTAAATTGTTCAGTTTCATTCAACTTATTCATTCTTTCCTCGCCTTACTCTTGACATAAAGTGACTAAGTGGTCATGATATGAGATGAAACAAGTGCTCTTTAGGAAGTCATGGATTAAATAAGGATTGCCAGTTCAGGATTTCAAGAAGAAGTTTGATTGTGACAAAGTTTTTTGAGGAAATTTAAGGCCCAGTCTTTGTCTGGGACAAGGAAGCCTGACCTGCACACTCAACCCATGTGTGATTTTATATTTTTTTTTATTTTTTACACAGTGATCAGGTACATAATGCGTTTTGCAATGAGGAGTGTGGCTGCAGAGACAGACTGGTTAGAAGGCCCACCTCAATTCTCTTAACACAGGAGGCAAGTTCCAAACATTGCTTGAAGCTCCCTTAAATGTCACCTTTAACCCCTCACTCTCACCCACCCATATCCCCATGCCCTCTCAAATCATTTATACCACTTCATAACCCCACTATACCTCTATTTATCCACCAATATCGTCCAGTATGCGCAGTGTACCTACCCTAGGGGCCATGCAATAGCAGTGGGAATATTTTAAAATTATGAAAAACGTTGAACTTGTATCAACTGAAAGCAAAGACATTAGCATGGAAAAACCAAGTGAAAAATCTTTTAATCCTTAAGTGTCTATTGGGCTAGCAAAGAAGCAACAATCCATATTAAAGGTGTGTTTTTATTATAAGCTGGTAAAAGTTTCAATACATCTGAGAGCACCTTCTGAGCTGTAGCATTTGAAACCAAGATTTGAGTGGGAGCTGCAAGCTGTGGAGGAGGAAGGATTAGAATTGTGTAGGGTTGCAGTGGTATCTGCAAGGAAGTGATATGGTAAAGCATGGATGGGAAGGAGTAGTGCAGAAGGGAAGTTCATCCATATTCAGGAGTATCCTGGCTTCTAGGGGGTCAGTGTATGATCACACCCGACATGGTCATCTCACATGCCAGGGGCTGGTGGGGGAAAGCTGGGCAGGTGCAGACTCATGTAGATGGTTTGGATGGGGACCCAGAGAGCTGCAAAGTCTGTGGGGTTAACGGGTTGGGTTACTGGAAAGGGGACTTGGATATTCAGGGACTCATGGACACTTTCAGGCATCGACATCATTTGCTCACCATCATTTTCCATCATGCCGGAAAACAAAACTGAGTAATGGGGAAGAAAGTGGCTCTGTCCAATGTTCCCTCTAAGCCAGTGTGCCATCCGCTATCGCTCACAGATCTTGGAGTTCCACACACCAGCAAAGCAAATGAGATGAATGTTGGCTGTGCCCACACTCAGAGTGTGAGTGATTCAATCTGTGAGGGAGGCTTGAACACCCACTCGATACTAGGGCTTTTAAAGAGAAAGAACAGTACAGAGTCACATGTACTGTACAGGACCCAGACCACTTCCTGGGTAACCATTACAAATTTCAGATCAGCCTACCCTGCCAGACTGAAACTGAGGACTGCAGGAAGCCATTTTTAAACTCCATATCCATGGAGCCAGGAATTCTCTCACTCTTGTGCACACAACCTGGAAGCAATCGTTGGAGCCATGGGTCTGTTTCCGAAGAGCTTCCAAAATCCTGCACTGCCAGATTGACATAGTATGTGGGAAGAAATCCATTTTTCATCCTCCATTTAAGATGTGGAACCTAACCTCAGCAGGACAAATGAGTGTTCATAAACTGCAAAAAAAAACACAGTGGGAAATGGAGGAATCCGACAGGCTGGATTTTATGTTTTGCGGCAGGTGAGGGAGATGCAATGGTACCTGAAGGAACCACTCATAGCCCTACCACTGTCTGTACGCTTCCAATCAAGCATTGAACAGCCAAATCAGAGGCTCCTAACCATACACCTTAAACCCTTCTCCTTTAGAATTTTGTATTTATTGTCAATTGAAAGTTGATAAACCCCCAGGACCTGATGGTCTGAATGTCATTGGTTAAATGATATAGAGATAATAGCGATAATCCATGCACTGGATTATCCTCAAAGATTCTGTAGATTCTGAAATGCTTTCTGCAGATTGGAAGATATCATCCCACAATTTGAGAACGAAACTAAAGACCTTTTAGCCATACAGTAGGGAAAATACTACAATCCTTTTGAAAAGATATGATTAATAGACAATTGGATGATAATGATCTGACTGGGCACAGTCAGCATAGATTGTCAAACTTGTCAGAGCATTTTGAAGATGTTCCTAACAAAATTGATAAAGAAGACCCAATGGACATGGTATACGTGGATTTTGAGAAAGTTTTTGATAACGACTCCCACAGGAGGCTAGTTGGAAAAATTGAAGCATATCAGATAGGATCTAATGTACTGGTGTGGATTAATGATTGGAAAAAAGACAGAGGAGGATAAGAATAAATGTGTCATTCTCTCATCAGTAGACTATCTCTAGTGGGGTATTGCAAGAATTAGTACTTGGGCCCCAGCCGATCACAATATATAACAATGGGAGATGGGGATCACAGAATCATTTTACAGTACAGAAAGAGGCCACTCAACCCATTGTGTCTGTACCAGCTCTCGAAAGAGCTACCCAGCTAGTCCTACTCTCCAGCCTTATCTCCATAGCCCTCTAAAATCATCACTTTCAAATATCTATCAAGCTCTGTTTTGAAATCACAGATGCAATATTTTCAAGTTTGTGGCTGATAGAGAACTAGGTAGGAATGTGTATTGTGAAGAAGATGTAAAGCAGCCTCAGGAGAATTTGGACAGGCTAAGTGAATGAGAAAGCGATGTCGGATGGATTATAATATGAAAAAGTTGAAGTCATCTACTTTGGTACGAGGACAAATGTGCAGTAAAAGGTTGGAAAATATAAATATACTAAGGGACCTAAATGTCCTTGTCAATAAGTCACTCGATGCTAATATGCATGTGCAGCAAGCAATTGCGAAGGCTAATGGAATTAAATACAGGAATAGTGAAGTCTTGCTTCATTTGTACGGGAGCTTGGAAAGACTTCAACTGGAGTATTATGTGCAGTTTTAATCTCCTTGTCTCAGGAAATATATATTGCCATCGAAGGAGTATAATGAAGGCTCACCAGGCTTGATAGCAAAGTGGCAGGATTGACTTATGAAGAGAGGTTGGGAAAACCAGGCCTGAATTCTCTGGAATATTGAAGAATGAAAGGTCATGTCAGTAAAGCCTACAAAATGTTTGAAGGGGTGGACACGGTAGATGGGTTGAAGATGTTTCCCCTTTTGAGAACCAAGGTGCACAATTTAAAAATTGTGGGGATTCAACTTAGGGGAAAGGTTTGTAATCAGGTTTGTGGAAGCTTTGGACTTCTATACCATATAGAGTTCTGGAGGCTCAGTCTTTGAGTATGTTTAAGGTAGAGATGAGTAGATTTCTGATTCCCAGTGGTGTAGAGGATTATGGGGATAAGGTAGGTACAAGGCTTTAGCAGGTAGGATTAAGGAAAACCCTAAGGCATTCTGTACTTATGTGAGGAACAAGAGGATGGCCAGAATGAGGGTAGGGTCCATCAGGGATAGTGGAGGGAACTTGTGCCTGGAGTCAGAAGAAGTAGGGGAGGTATTTAATGAATACTCTGCTTCACTATTCACTACCGGGAAGGACCTTGATGTTTGTGAGGACAGTGTGAAACACGCTGATATGCTCGAATACATTGATGGTAAGAAGGTAGATGTGTCGAAAATTTTGAAAAACATAAGCATAAGTATGTTCTCTGAGCCAGATGGGATATATCCAAGGTTACTACGGGAAGCAAGGGAAGAGATTGCTATGCCTTTGGCGATGACCTTTGCATCCTCACTGCCCACTGGAGTATTACCAGATGACTGGAAGGTGGTAAATGTTATTCCCTTGTTCAAGAAAGGGAATAGGGATAATCCTGGGAATTACAGACCAGTCAGTCTTACATCTGTGGTGGGCATATTATTGGAGAGGATTCTGAGAGACAGGATTTGTGATTACTTGGAAAACCATAGATTGATTAGAGATAATCAGCTTTGTGAGGGGCAAGTCATGCTTCACAAGCTTTATTGAATTCTTTGATGATCTGTCAAAATATAATGATGAATGTAGAGCTGTGGAATTGCTGTACATGGATTTTAGCAAGGCGTTTGATAAGGTTCCCCACAGTAGGGTCATTCAGAAAGTAAGGAGACATTGGATAGAGGGAAATTTGACTGTCTGGATACAATATTGGCCGGCCCATAGAAGACAGCGGGTGTAGCAGATGGAACATATTCAGCCTGGAGCACGATGACCAGTGGCGTTCCACATGGATCAGTTCTGGGACCTCGGCTGTTTGTGATTTTTATAAATTACTTGGATGAGGAAGTGGAAGGGTGGGTTAGTAAGTTTGACGATGACACGAAGGTTGGTGGAGTGGTGAATAGTGTGGAGGGCTGCTTAAGGTTGTAACGGGACATTGACAAGATTCAGAACTGGGCTGATAAGTGACAGATGGAATTCAACCTGGAAAAGTGTGAATTGGTTCACTTAGGAAGATCGAATTTGAATACAGAATACAGAGTTAAAAGCAGGATTCTTGGCAGTGTGGAGGAACAGAGGGATCTTGGGGTCCATGTCCATAGACCCCTCAAAGTTGCCACCCAAGTTGATAGGATTGTTCAGAAAGCATACAGTGTGTTGGCTTTTATTAGCGGGGGATTGTGTTTCAGAGCCGTGAGGTTATGTTGCAGCTCTGAAGAGCCCTGGTTAAATCACACTAGGAATATTGTGTTCAGTTCTGATCGCCTCATTATAGGAAGGATGTGAAAGCTTTGGAGAGGGTTCAGAGAGATTTACCAGGATGCTGCCTGGACTGGAGGGCATGTCTTATGAAGAAAGGTTGAGGGAGCTAGAGCTTTTCTCATTGGAGCAAAGAAAGATGAGCGATAACTTGATAGAGATGTACAAGATGTTGAGAGGCATTGATTGAGTAAATAGAGACTTTTTTCCCATGGCAGAAATGGCTATCACAAGGGGTCATAATTTTAAGGTGATTGGAGGAAGGTGTAGGGAGATGTCAGAGGTGGGTCCTTTACTCAGAGAGTAGTGGGTGCATGAAATGATTGCCAGCAGTGGCAGTAGAGTCAGATACTTTAGGGACATTTAAGCGACTCTTGGATAGGCACATGGAAGGTAGTAAAATGAAGGGTATGTAGGTTAGTTTGATCTTAGAGTAGGATAAAAGGCCAGCACAACATCAAGGGCTGAAGGGCCTATACTGTGCTGCGATGTTATATGTTCTAAGGCACTGAAGTATTCAATCAGTCATGAATGCACTGCATATGGTCGTATGTGTTTGTCTTTCTCAAGTCTCGCTTTAGGCTCACAAAATTCTACTCTTGTAATTTGGAGCTTCTATAAAAAAAGTGTAATATTTATCGTCAAATATGAATCACGCCTTGTTGGGAAAACATAACTTCTGTTTTCTGATGAGCTGTGATGCAAAATGGGGCTCCAAGCCCAAATGACACTGTTGGACAGCCTGTGTCAGAGGAGTAAATGTTGCACTGACAGCTAGACTTGTAAAGAATTGCTGCTCCTAAAATCATTGTTTATTAATCATTGAAGGCACAGAAATTATTTTTTAAAAATCCACTAAAATAACATGCAGACCATTCCCAGCCCAGTCTGCTGCAACATTTAATCATGATACCTGCGGCAGGTAATTTTTACTGTCTTTGGACTACCTCATTCTCGCTGATAGAAAAGACTCCCAAAACTCTTTATGTGCAATAGCTGGAAAGAATGCAGTGGACAATGGAAACATTTGACACTGGAAACTGGAAAGCTGCTTTTTGTCTTGCTGGTTACCTCTGGGCAGGCCATCAAAATTGAGCATGTTATTTTACCTCTCATACCCCAATCCTTTCCAATATTAAATGCAGGATTTTGCAAGTCAATTATCCAACTGCCTAAAGCAGTCAGAGTCATTTCTAAGCATGACATTTAAGGTTCTATTAAGTCAGTAAAAGGGGATTCTAATAAAGCAAAGAGAATACCTATTTCCACTGGTCACCAAGTCAGTTGCTAGAAGTCATAATATTTTGGCAAAGAAATAGAGAAGAAGGTTAGGAGAATTTTGAGAAAAATACGTCACAGAGTGTTGCTACTGGAATGATATAATACAAACTGAAATAGAAACAGTTATCAATAATGGCTTAAAGAAGACTGGTTAAATGCTTAATCAAAAAGAATTATGAAAACTATAAATGCAAGGAAATAGAAGTAAGTAACTGGCTCTTTTCGGAAACTGGTATGGTGCAATGTGCTAACATAGAGCCCGCTGTGCTTTACTATTTTAGAAATTGTGGTGAATCTAAATATGATACATACAAATCAGGGCTATACCCTGGGCAGTGTAATTTTGGGAATTTTGATGTTTATCTCAGAGATTATAACAATAGACAATAGGTGCAGGAGTAGGCCATTCTGCTCTTCGAGCCAGCACCACCATTCATTATGATCATGGCTGATCATCCTCAATCAGTATCCTGTTCCTGCCTTATCCCCATAACCCTTGATTCCACTAGCCTTAAGAGCTCTATCCAACTCTTTCTTGAAAGTATCCAGAGACTTGGCCTCCACAGCCTTCTGGGGCAGAGCATTCCATACACCCACCACTCTCTGGGTGAAGACGTTTCTCCTCAACTCTGGTCTAAGTGGCTTACCCCTTATTTTTAAACTGTGTCCTCTGGTTCGGGACTCACCCATCAGCGGAAACATGCTTCCTGCCTCCAGAGTGTCCAATCCTTTAATAATCTTATACATCTCAATCAGATCCCCTCTCAGCCTTCTAAACTCAAGTGTATACAAGCCCAGTCGCTCCAATCTTTCAACGTAAGATAGTCCCACCATTCTGGAAATTGACCTCGTGAACCTACCCTGTACTCCCTCAATAGCCAGAATGTCTTTCCTCAAATTTGGAGACCAAAACTACGCACAATATTCCAGGTGCAGTCTCACCAGGGCCCTGTACAGCTGCAGAAGGACCTCTTTGCTTCTATACTCAATTCCTCTTGTGATGAAGGCCAGCATGCTATTAGCTTTCTTCACTGTCTGCTGTACCTGCATGCTTGCTTTCATTGACTGATGTACAAGAACACCTAGATCTCGTACTGCCCTTTTACCTAATTTGACTCCATTTAATTAGTAATCAGCCTTCCTGTTCTTGCCACCAAAGTGGATAACCACACATTAAACTGCATCTGCCCCTTTGATGTGAAGGGCAGTGTTTGTCACTGGCCACCCGGGTGTTTTCCTATCTTCCTGGTGGTGGAATTTGAATAAAGATTCGTGCACTTTGTGTCTTTCACTGTGTCTCACACCTGCACACACACACCATGGGTGCTGGGGAAAAAATAAGCACTACCGCAGTTAGGCGGTAGTGTGGAGGGTTAAAAAAAAAAAGGATAAACAAGAAATTCACTTTGTGTCTCTCACTGTGTCTCACACCTGCACACACACACCATGGGTGCTGGGGAAAAAATAAGCACTACCGCACTTAGGTGGTAGTGTGGGGGTTAAATTATATATAAAAAAATAAACAGGAGATTAAATAAAAAAAAACAAGAAATTCAACCAAAAAAAAATAAACTGCATCTGCCCCTTTGATGTGAAGGGCAGTGTTTATCACTGGCCACCCGGGTGTTTTCCTATCTTCCTGGTGGTGGAAATTGAATAAAGATTCATGCACTTTGTGTCTTTCACTGTGTCTCACACCTATACACACACACCATGGGTGCTGGGGAAAAAATAAGCACTACCGCAGTTAGGCGGTAGTATGGGGGGTTAAATTAAGGGGTTAAATTTTTAAAAAAAGGAGAAAAAAAAAATTAAAGAAAAATAAACAGGAGTGTTTATATTGGAAAAAAAAAAATAAACTGCATCTGCCATGCATCCGTCCACTCACCTAGCCTGTCCAGGTCACCCTGTATTCTCCTAACATCCTCCTCACATTTCACTCTGCCACCCGGCTTTGTGTCATCAGCAAATTTGCTAATTATACTTTTAATACCTTCATCTATATCATATACCTTCATCTATATCATAATCTTTTGAGTAGGAAGAGCTTTTAGTAGCTTTGAAATATCTCCAGTGTATAGCTATTGATCAATTTTCCTTTTGTAAATAGTGCACCAGTCTGTTATCAAATGAAAAGGCAGCTTCAGTACGTTCACAGATATTGCAGGCTTCAGTTGTAGACCACCTAATGTCTCAATAGAAAATAGTCCTCATGAAATATTGCTGGGTTTTCTTGTTGGTCAGCAATTGTGGGTTGAGAGTTCCGTGAGAGCCACTGAACTGTGCTTCTGGGTAGGAACATTGTTTGTATTTCTCTCAGTAAGAATATAAAGAGAATAAAATTAACTTTGCTATGCAAATACCAAGATAAAAGATGTTCATTTTGTTGGATTGCAGGCTCAGTCAGGCTGGCTTCAACATGACTTTGGACATTTGTCTGTCTTTCGGAGTTCAAAATGGAATCACCTGTTACACAAGTTCCTAATTGGTCACATGAAGGTAATCATTGAGCTGGGGATTGGGATGATAAGAACTGCTGGGATTTGAGACATGATCTTCTTAAACAAAAGAGCTGATTTTAAAAAAAACATGGGAATAACTGCTGGATTTCCTCTAGTCTATTCACATAGACTCTCAGCAAATTGGCATGGCTTACAATTTTATTAGAACTAAGTTCTGTTTTACTGTTGATTCTGAAGAGAGCTAGAGAAATTTCAGTTTTACTGCACTCAGCCTTGTTATTTGTCCATAACACGAGGTTGCCTCCATAATTTGCATTAATGAAAAATAACGCCATAAGTCTTTGAAAATTCTTAGTAAGTGAGATAGCATTATTGTAGAGTATAGACATGGTGACATTTCAGGCATGCAGACCCTTTATTATAATTTTCCGATGTCTGGACACCTGTTCATGTCCCAGGATAGAGCAGGTTGGTATTTGGTTGGAGGATCACAATGATGGTGATGTTGGAGCAATAAAACTACCTCCAAGATCCAGTGTTGCAACATTTCTGCTTCACACCCATTAGTGTAAACATAGGCCCCGGACCATTTTGTAGTTTCCCAGTTTTTTATTTAACTTACTTTTCTGTTCAACCTGTTCAGAGATGTTATTACACACCTCTGGAGTAGGTGGTACTCAAACCTAGCCTTCCCAGTCCAGGTATAGGGGCGCTAGCACTACGCCACAAGAGAGCCCTTTTCCAGTTTATCAGTTCATGCTTCCCTTTCCATCTGTCATTCCCCATTCCTTAGGTTATTCAGAAAATGTCTGTGTCTTCCCTCATTAAGCTCATTTTCACTTCATAATATTCTGCTCTTCCAGATCTCCTTTTCTGTTAATACATTTTCCATCTCTTCCCCATAGTTACTTTTAACAGCTTATCCTGCCTTGTCTGTTCTCTCCTATGATGCTGATTAATCTGGTGTATACTTCCAGAAATGTTTGTTTCTGTTTCAGATTTCCAGCATTTTTAGTGTTTTGCTTTACCTCATAATGTCCCGTTACAAAATAGTTTTGATTTCATACTGCAGTAAACTGCTGTGTAACTTGTGAAACAGTTTCCTTGGCACTCTTTGATCATACTCATGGCAGCAAATTTTAAAATGTAGGCAAAGCCGTGGTTTAAAAAGATTGACTAGATTACTCATGCTTTCATTATTTCTGCTCTTAAAGGAAACCCAAAAAGGGCAGTCACTAACCTTAACATTGGAGATAGGATTTTTAGAGCTTGCTAAATAAGTATGCACAGAATTTCTTTTTCCTCTTGAAGTTAGCAAATTGTGCCTACCAAACCTAGCCGTTTTTTGTGATTCAGTATTTGTGGCACAGCCCCAAGTAAAAGTGGGAAGGAATGGGCTACAATTTTGACAGCTGCCTAGAGATGATCCTGACAATGAGCAATCACTGAGAATAAATGCCTACAATTATTAGACTCTAAGACTAGTGGGAATTGAGTGAGATATTTTGGCTTGTGTGGTTAACTGAAAGAGAATTTGAAGCTCACACAAGAACTGGATTTCATTTCAGTATATTGCTTTTGGTATATTGTGTGATACGGTATCTCTGTTTCAAGGGGGCTTCTGGAAACTGGTGGAATCACCGACACTTCCAGCACCATGCCAAACCCAACATCTTTAATAAGGACCCTGATGTGAATATGTTAAAGGTATTTGTACTGGGAGACACCCAACCTGTGGAGGTAATTACCTTTTTGTTGTGAAACCTAGGTGAAACGACCTGACAAATCTAAGGTCAGAAGGAGAATGTGAGGTATATAGACTATAGATTGATGTAGGGAAGGTGGTTCAAGGAAGGCAAGACATTCCATAGCTTTAATGACCTGGGTAAAGAAATGCGTTAGAGTAGAAGGCGTACAATGCATCCCGGTTTCAATAAAGTAAGAATTCAGGGAAGAGAGAGCAAGTTGTGTAGACCGAGATATTTTGCTCAAAGCCAAAAACAAATTCAACATTAGTGTACGCCAGGAAACACATTTTATCATTGCAACGGCCTTATTATAGCAATAAAGGAAAATAAATCTATAAAAGAATACTATATATCTAAAAGGACTGAGTAATGGCCTGAAATCTAATCGAGGGGTGCAGGTAATTTATGTCGAAGAACAGCGATGGTGAGTTGTGGATGCAGACTTTCGTCTCAAACACATTTCCCACTGGAGAAATGGTAGGTCTGGGATCAACTTGCCTGCTGCCGAGATGTTCTTTATAAAAGCATAGTTCTCAGGTGATCACGGTTGGAAAATGACTGAAAGTGACATTAGAAGCCTTTTGTCAGACACCTCATTTGATGATGACAGCACTAACCTGCTCATTGCATATGAATAATAAGTAGATTTTGAAAATTCCTCGGGTGCTTCAATTGAATGGCCATTATGAATGAAAGGAAAAAGCATGAGGCATACTGTGAGGCAGATACAACAGACTTATTTAACTAATAGAAATATCAGGACGTTTGTTCATTCTCATTCCTACTGTTTTCAATTGCTCGTGAACTAACTGAAGCATCTGAATAATTGTATATAGAAGGGTGAGTTCACAGGCTGAATCCAGTTGAAAGTGTGGATGATGCATTTGCATGTAATATATATTTGATATTTTGTGACTTTATGTTTCTGGCGATTAACTTTGTTCATAGGCAGCATGGGTTGAAGAACCAGGGAGAAATGTTGTAACTCTATTGTTTCCTGCTAGTGTAGTACCCTCCTAGGAGTGTCAGACCACAAAACTACCTCAGTAGAATAATAGATACAGGGAAGAGAGTTGTGTGCTGAAGTCTAACTGAAGTTCTTAAATAATTTTATACTGAAGGCCCTGAGTGGCTACTAATCTGATTCCACCTAATTCCTCTTTCATCACTGTAGTTTGGAAAACGGAAGATCAAGTTTTTGCCTTACAACTATCAGCACGAATACTTTTTCCTCAGTAAGTATTGCTTGCTGGATCAGTCGGTGAGATGTTGTCGGTTATAACCATTGTTTACTGATGTGGTATCACTTTCTTGCTCTCTCTTTTTAGTTGGTCCACCCCTGTTAATCCCGGTGTATTTCTACATTCAGATAATGATGACCATGATTACTCGTCGAGATTGGGTGGTAAGTGCACCAGAATGTTTAATACGAGGTTTTGATTGTCTTCTCCTGCTTCCTACTGTATCCCACTTTGAATTTCATGCTTCCTTCCCTCCACAGACTGCCTGGTGGCAGACTGGTGCCCCTCATTCATGGAATGAACCCGAGAGGCATGTCTGAGAAATGCCAAAATTATCTAGACCTGTGGGGGAGGGGGGAGGCAGCATCGTGTTTCAACGGTTAGCACTGCTGCCTCACAGCACCAGGCATCCGGGTTTGATTCCAGCCTTGGGCAACTGTGTGGAGTTTGCACATTCTCTCCGTGTCTGTGTGGGTTTCCTCCAGGTGCTCCGGTTTCCTCCCACAATCCAAAGATGTGCAAATTAGGTGAATTGGCCATGCTAAATTCCCCACAGTGTTCAGGGGCGTGTAGGCTAAATGCATTCGTCAGGGGTAAATGTAGAGTAATAGGTTAAGGGAATGGGGTCTGGGTGGGTTACTCATCGGAGGGGTGGTGTGGACTTGTTGGGCCAAATGGCCTGTTTCCATACTGTTGGGATTCTGTGATTCTATGAATCTTCCCTGAAAAGAAACTCCACCTCTTCCTTGGTGCTGACACCTATCAGGTTGAGGCCTTAGTTATGAAGGAAATTCTGGGCTCCTGAACAGATATACCACTGTAGTTTACTGTGGCAGATGGAGATTGTGTCAGCTTTTGCTTGTGTATAAAATGATGTAATACAGGATGCACTTGAGAGTCACAGGTTGGTACCCAAATCCTGGGACTTGGAACCAAGGAAAGCCGGAGTTTCAGCTGGATGCTCAGGTATTGTACATTGCCTGTCGATTCCAGCCAATTCCATTCCTCAGCTCACTTCCTCAGGAAGGCAGCTAATATAGTCAAAGACCCCTCCCACCCCAATTATAATCTCTTTCAAACTCTTCCGAAGGGCAGAAAATACAAAAGTTTAAACACACATACAAACAGATTCAAGAACAGCTTCTTCTCTGCTATCATTAGACTTCTGAATGAATCTCTCAAATTGTAAACGTAATGTTGATCTGGCTCTTTGCGCACCTTTTCTGCAGATGTAACATTGTATTTCTTGCTCTGTTTTATTACCCTAATGCATTTTGTATGGTACAATCTGCTTGTACTGCACACAAAGCAAAACTTCTCACTGTAATAATGTACACGTGACAATAGTAAATCAGTTCAAATCAAATAGTATCCTGCACTTGACTGATCACATAAGTCACACTCAAAAATGTTTCAAATTATGTAATTTGAATAGAAGTGATAGCATAAGGTAAGACCTGAGTGTTGCACCATCTGGAATGATTTCATTTTCCAGACATCAGAGCAAATGACGCTTTTTGCTTTAATTATATAATAGCAATAACACACCCTAAACCTTTAACACGTTTCAATTAGAGTGGTGCTGGAAAAGCACAGCAGGTCAGGCAGCATCCAAGGAGCAAGAAAATTGACATTTTGGGCAAAAGCCCTTCATCAGGAATCCTGATTCCTGATGAAGGGCTTTTGCCCGAAACATCGATTTTCCTGCTCCTCAATGCTGCCTGACCTGCTGTGCTTTTCCAGCACCACTCTAATCTAAATTCTGGTTTCCAGCATCTGCAGTCCTCACTTTTGCCCCTTTAACACATTTCGTCTACTCCTTTCCATCCTGCAGGATCTTGCCTGGGCAACAACATACTACATCCGCTACTTCAACACCTATGTACCCTTTTATGGATTTTTTGGTTCCATACTATTTGTCATCTTTGTCAGGTATGTTAAGTTCAAAAGAATTATTTCTGTCGTTTCAGTCACAGCCACCAATATTACAGTTTTTGGATTATAAACTGAAGTGATACCATGTTTAAAAAGTTGGACTGCGCATAAAGGCTGATGTAGCATTTTGGAGCAAGGGAGAGGAGATGTGACTAATGCAAAAAAATGTATAAAGGACACGTTTACTCTCCTTTTCTCTTATCTCCATAGGCTATGCCTATGATTTAACTAGTTCATTATCAGGCAGTCCAATTGCATGTCCAACTATCCAACCTGCTGTAAATTCCTGTTGTTATTGGTAAAGCCCAGTTCAAATGGGCTTGTGAAAACTGCTATCAATTTGAAGTGGTTCTGTAAAATAACATGGAAACTGAAGTCACATTTTAGCCCCTCTGCCATTCTGTGAGATCATGGTAGATTACAAAGTTTTAACTACCATTGTCTCATCCTTTTGATCAATAAAACTCCACCTATCTCAGTTTTATAATTAACAATTGACTTCTGTTTGTGGAGAGAGTTCTAAGCTCCAACCACAACCAAAGAATTGTTTCTTGAGTTCACTCCTGAATGGCCTAGCTGTAAGCTTTAAACAATATCCCCTAAACTGAGCCTCCCTAACCAGAGGAAATAGATTTTCTCTATCTACCTATGCCCTCCCACATTACTGTCAGTCTGGGTTTGATGCTGAAGTCTTTGAAGTGAGACTTGAAGCCACAGCCTTCTGACTTTCAGTGCTACCAGCTGAATCACAGCTGACACCGATGGCTAGAGAGCTGCTTCAATTGGTCTTCATTTCTGTCAGCTCAAAGGGAGAGAGAGAGAGAAAGAAACAAAGAGCTTCCTCTTCATGATTGCGATTTACTAATCCGTCTAAGACGTATTTCTGTGTGGTCATTTGCTGAGGACAGGTTCTTGCTCTGTGATACCTTTTGAAGCTTGCAGTGTCTGAACTCTCACAGAGCAAAGACTCCCAATGGTCAATCAGTTCCTATGAAATGAGGGTAGATGCCTTGAGGAGAAGGAGATTGAAAGGCAGGGAGTTGAAGGGAAAATGTTGTCTGGTCCTGAATGATGTCTGTTTAAAGCAAAAAGTGCACCTAAAAGTGGTTTCCAAAGCTGTTTAACAACTACAGACTCTTGTGCTATGGTGGTAATGTTCCTATCTCTGAGCCAGTGGCCTGGGTTCCAGAAATGTGTCGTAACATTTCTGAATAGGTTGATTTTAAACACAAAAATAGGAAATAAAAACAGGTACTGGCTGTATTGGTATAGAAGCATTAGCATCAGAAGAATTTTGATAGTCGTTCGATGCTTGACTATTGTGCTGGTTCTCTCTGCAGGTTCATAGAGAGCCACTGGTTTGTGTGGGTGACCCAAATGAACCATATTCCTATGACCATTGATGATGAAAAGCACAAGGACTGGCTCACTATGCAGGTAACTCACAGTTAGCTTTGGAACATCCTTGTGGCAGTTTGTGACACTTTACATCATAAAAACCCCCAAAGCATCTGAGTTTTTGTCCTGGGCTCAACACCCTGTGGTCAGGGGTAATTCAGTGCCCCCTACACCCCTGCTGTAATTTTTAATGAGCTAGCAATGTTAGTAACCAGGCTGGCTGCCCAGATAAGGGTGGGAGGGCGAGTTCTTCAGGTTGGAGGGCTTTTAAAAGATCAGCAGTGCCACCATCAGAAGTGGTCAGTGCTGATTTAGGTAGCCTCAAAATGAAGGCACCTACTAAAGAGATTTTATAAGGTGCTAAATTTTAAAAGGCCCAAGCTACTAGATTATCATTGTGAAGGGGAAACTCCTTCTCCTGTGGCTGCAGCTGTGAACCATAGCAACACTGGGGGTGGGAGAGAGGGGCATCTTCACTGCCACTGTGGGACCCTAACCTGCATCTCAGAGCAGCGCAACTAAACTGTCTTGGAGCTAGAGCCAGGACCATGGTGGGAGACCAGATGGTTGTGTGCAATTGTAGATCCATTCATTTCCAATTCTGTATCCTTGGGTGAATGAAAGTTCTGCTCTAAATGTTTGTAGACACTGCCAGATTAGAATTTTGTATTCTTGTTAAAACTGCTCCCACTAACTTGTAGCAAGTACAGACAAGGCAGATAAGGAGGGTAACTTGCAAAAATGACCATTTCATTGCAGCTTTTCCAAGTGTCTGAAATTGCTGTCACCATTAAAATGACTATCTGCATTATAGAGTGCAAACCTGATTGATTAATTGTCATCATAAAACTTGCTGCATCAGTGAAAGTTTGATAAGGAAATCTACATTGTTTCTTTGAAAGTATATAATATGGCTGACTGGGGAAGGATAGGGCTATGCAGAGTCAATTCAGAATAGGATTGGCTTTGACCATAATGTCTCTCTGCTGATATGTCATTGTCTAGTCTCAAATGGAGGCTGACAATGTGAAAAGGTCCTGGAAGATGGTTTGTTGCCTACAGGACATCAGCAAAAGTTCATTATTTTCAGTAGAAACATGAGGAAACAAAGAGAAAAGAGACAAAACAGGAACTTTAATCAGCAGGATTCTTCCATGGGGTATTTTGTTTCTGTGAGTTTAATGTCACTTTGAGATGTGGTACATTAGATCCTCATTAATCTGCAGAGAAGCAACTTCAATTATTAATGGGTGCTAGCCTTTGTTCTGAGAAACAGATTGAATTATACGCCTGTTGCTCTTATCAATTTCAGCTTCAAATTGCACTTACTTTGTTCTTCAGAATATTAAGAATACAGAAAGGAGCTCATTAAAATATTCATGTAACATAATTAGAATGATTATGGTTGATTATAGTTTCATAATGATACAGAAGCGAGAAGACATGATCACATGGATCCATGTCAACTATTGTCAGAGAGAATTTGACAATTGCACAGGGCAGTGCTTCTCAAACTATTTTCCAATATAGCCCTATTTTAGCACTTGAAAATTAGCGTGACCCCTGACCTAGGAAAAACAACACAACATAGTTGCATTCAGTAACACATATAATCATTAATGTTCACAGGTTACAGATCAACATATTAATAGGTCAGTTAAATATGGAAATACTTAATGCACTTTATTTACTCATAAAAGTTTCAGCCATGCTATCCATATTCCCTTGTGGTGGAAGATTCAGTGACCCCTCTCTCTCCGTTCCCCCACATGCACTTTGCAAACAGCTTCGAAGGGTAAGGGGTGTTTGTGGGCTCACTGTTCGCCTCTTGCTGTTTAGTGGATATTCAGTGAGCCCATGATTGTTCTGACAGAATCTCCTCGCTACAGTCACTATTTCTGTCTCAGAGGACTGGGAGCTTGTCACCCCCAAATATAACCTCTGCAACCCCATCAGTATTCATGACCCAAAACCTCGGAATTCATAGAAGTAAGGGATCACAAATTGAAGGGATACTGCCATATGGTAAAACACAAGAAATCTTGATATAAAACTAAACAGAACAATGTAATTGGTGATCGATTTCATATCATATCATCAGATTTGCTGCTCATCAGAGTTTGAATAACTCAGCGTTGAAGATAACCAAATTCAGCATTAGTCATCCCAGTGGAAGCTAAGGATCACATTGGCTCAGTGTTACTGTGACAATTTGACATAGTTGCCCCAAAGATTCCATCAGATCAAGCTAAGGTTTTTACATTCTTGTTTAGCAGATATCTTTGTATCCTCTTTGGTCAGAGGTGAGGTCCCCAAAGACTGGAGAATAGCCAATGTTGTCCCATTGTTTAAAAAGGGTAACAGGAAGAATCCAGGAAATTACAAGCCTGTGAGCCTCACGTCAATGGTAGGGAAATTATTGGAAAAGATTCTCAGGGACAAGACCTATACACATTTAAAAACACATGGACTTATTAACGATAGACAGCATTTGTTTTTGTGAGGCAAGTTGTGCCTCACTAACTTCTACAAGGTTTTTGAGGAGGTGATGAAGATGTTTGAGGGAAAAGCAGTTGATGTTGTCTACATTAACGTCATTAAAGCCTTTGGGAAGGTCCCTCGGCAGACTGGTTCAAAAGGTGATATCACATGGTAATCGCGGGTGAGCTGGCAAGATGGACACAGGACTGACTTAGTCATAGGAAACAGAGGGAAGGATGCTTTTCAGAATGGAGGGTTGTGGCTAGTGGAGTTCTATCACAGGGATCAGTTCTGGGGCCTCTGCTCTTCATGGTCTGTATAAATGATGTGAAGGAAAACATGGCTAATCTAATTAGTAAGTTTGCAGATGACTCAAAGTTTAGTGGAGTTGCGGATAGTCAGAGGATACAGCAAGATATAGATCAGTTGGAAGCATAGGAAGAAAAATGACAGATGGAGTTTAATCCAGATAAATGTGAGGTGATACATTTTGGAAGGTCAAGTACAGGTGTAAATTATACAGTGAATAGCAGAACTCTTAGGAGTATTGATATGCAGAGGGATCTGGGTGTGCAGATCCACAGATCACTGAAGGTAGCAGCACAGGTAGATAAGGCAGTAATAAAGGTTTATGGCATGGTTGTCTCCATTAAAAGGGGCATTGAGTATAAAGATAGGCAAGTTAATCTGCTGATTTCCAGAACTTCAGTTAGACCACACTTGGAATATTGTGTACACTTCAGGTTACCACACCACCAGAAGGATGTGGATGCTTTGGAGAGGCTACAGAAAAGGCTTACCAGGATGTCACCTGGTATGGGGGATTTTAGCTGTGAAGAAAATTTGGGTAGACTGGGCTTGTTTTCACTGGAATGCAGGAGGTTGAGGGTTGACCTAATATAAGTTTACCAGATTGTGAATGGCATGGTTACAGCAGAAAGTAAAAGTCTTCTTCCAGGATGCAGGGGTCAATTACTATGGTACACAGGCTCAAGGTGCAGGGGTGGGGAGAAGTTTAAAAGAGATGTGTGAGGCAGGTTTTTCACACAGAGTGGTGAATGCCTGGAACATGCTACCAGAAGAGGTGAAGGAAGCAGACACAATAGCAGCATTCAAGAAATATAAGCATATTAAGGGAATGGAGGGATATGAAGACAGTTTTAGTATGGATGGGCAAAATGTATTAATACAGGCTTGGAGAGCCAAAGGGCCTGTTCCTGTAATGTATTGTTCTTTGTTCTTATATAGTTATATAAAAACAAAGTAGTGCAGATGAAGGAAATCTAAAACAAAGAGAAAATGCTGGAAAAACTTAGCAGATCAAACAGCAGATGTGGAGAGAGAAACAGAGTTAATGTTTTGGGTTCGATATGACATTTCTTCGGACCTTCTGAGCTCTCTTTCTCGCTCCACAGATGTTGGCAGGCCTGCTGAGTTTCCCAGCATTTTCTGTGTTTGATACAACATAGTGTCAGCCGTGCCTGGACTAGTGCAAGTAGAAGATATTCAATATCAGGAAGGCAATGATATTTCAGGTTAGTCACCATTAGGAACAACAGCATATAGAACAATACAGCACAGAACAGGCCCTTCGGTCCTCGATGTGCCAACCTGTAAGCTAATCTAAGCCCATCCCCCTACACTATCCCATCATCATTCTTATGCTTATCCAAGATCTGTTTAAATGCCCCTAATTGGGATTGAGTTAACTACATTGGCAGGCAGGGCATTCCATGCCCTTACTACTCTCTGAGTAAAGAACCTGCCTCTGACATCTGTCTTAAATTTATCACCCTTCAATTTGCAACTATGCCCCCTCGTACAAGCCGACATCATCATCCTAGGAAAAAGACTTTCACTCTCGACCCTATCTAATCCTCTGATCATCTCGTTTGTCTCTATTAAATCCTCTCTTAGCCTTCTTCTCTCCAATGAGAACAAACCCAAGTCCCTCAGCCTTTCCTCATGAGACCTTCCCTCCAGACCAGGAAACATTCTGGTAAATCTCCTCTGCACTATTTCCAATGCTTCCACATCTTTCCTGTAATGGGGCAACCAGAACTGTACACAATATTCCAAGTGAGGCCGCACCAGCATTTTGTATAGTTGCAGCATGACATCACGGCTCCAGAACTCAATACCTCTACCAATGAAACCTATCACACCGTATGCCTTCTTAACAGCACTATCACCCTGGGTCAACTTTCAGGGATCTATGTACATGGCCACCAAGATCCCTCTGCACATCCACACTACCAAGAATTTTTCCATTGACCCAATACCCTGCCTTCCTGTTATTCTTCCCAAAGTGAATCACCTCACATTTAGCTACATTGAACTCCATTTGCCACCTCTCAGCCCAATTCTGCAGTTTATCAAAGTTCCCTTGCAACCTGCAACATTCTTCCACACTGTCCACCACTCCACTGACTTTAGTGTCATCTGCAAACTTACTACCCCATCCACCAATGCCTGTTGTCCAAGTCATTTATATAAATGACAAACAGCAGTTGTCCCAAAACAGATCTTTGTCGCATACCACTAGTAACCGGACTCCAGGTTGAATATTTTCCATCAACCACCACTCACTGCCTTCTTACAGAAAGCCAGTTTCTAATCCAAACTACTAAATCACCCTCAATCCTGTGCCTCCGCATTTGTCCAAAAGCCTACTATGTGGAACCTTATCAAAGGCTTTACTGAAGTCCATGTACACCAAGTCAACTGCCCTACCCTTATCCACATGTTTGGTCACCTTCTCAAAAAACTCAGTGAGATTTGTGAGACACAACCTTCCTTTGATGAAATCATGTTGACTATCTCCAATCAAATTGTCATTTTCTAGATGATTATAAATCCTATCTCTTATAATCCTTTCCAAAACCTTTCCCACAACAGATGAAAGGCTCACCGGTCTTTAATTGCCTGGGTCATCTCTACTGCCCTTCTTGAACAAGGGCACAACAGTTGCAATCTCCAGTCCTCTGATACTAAACCTGTAGACAATGACAACTCAAAGATCAAGGCCAAAGGCTCCACCATCTCCTCCCTAGCTTCCCAGAGAATTCTCAGATAAATCCCATCCGGCCCAGGGGACGTATCTACTTTCACACTTTCTAGAATTTATAACACCTCCTCCTTAATAATCTCAATCCTTTCTAGTATAAGAGCCCGTATCTCTGTCTTCCTACAGAAGAAACACAGGAACAAAATCTGAAATCTGAAATCAGGATTGGAAATACTATGCTAACTCTGCAGACTCGGTAAAGAGGGAAACGAGAGTTAATGTATCTTGTCTGTGACCTTTCATTAGAGCTCGAAAGAAAAATAAGAATAAGAGAAGAGAACACTGCAGTGGCCTATATCACTCAGGCCTGTATTCTGGGAGCATTGTGTGATGTTGTATTTGATTAATGTTCCTGTGTATGACGCTGTGAACTGCTCAGATGAGTTTTTGCTTATGATCCTCCAGGTTGTGAATTCCCTATCTTCAGTAAAAGTTCAGAAGTTCAAAACAAGCCAGTCATTGTTCCTACAATGCTTGATGATTTACCTGTTTTGCCAGGAAGATAAGTGTAGGTTTTGGGGGTCAAATGTTGATGCTAGTGTCCTAGGGAAAGAGGAATGATAACATCCATTGCTTGAATTAATCGCTTCATTTTCGGAGGACAAGTGAAATATTCTGCTGCTAGAACCATTAGATCATTATGAAACATCTTGATAGCTTACTTATAGATGTTCTTTTATCCCTTCCAAGTGAGACCATTCAGTAAACAACTTAGAGACTGCTTGCACTATTTAATTTGCACTGATATGACATGGTTTGGGATCCGATCTGTAATTAATGTCTTAAGAGGCTGGAGGTCATTTTGAACCTATGAAACTAGTCATTTGGCCCAATGCATCAGTTTCTTTTCATGGCATTTAGTCTGAAACAACTTTTCAAAAGGGAACTGGATTCGTTCCTATGAATATTGCTGATTAAGTGAGATTAACAGTAGTGATGACAATGACCTCCTCAAATTTGTTTGATTGACTTTGGAGAGGATTCCCATTGTTATCCCTGAATTGTCCTGGAGTTTTCTTTTCCACTTTTTTGCTACTTCCAGGAAATTTCTGACAGGGATCATGTGTAAATGATGAATAGGGAATCTACTAAGTCAAGGTGGGGTAGACATGCTGGACCAGTTAACTCTTTCCTGACCTTTTTGCATGGTTTTTCTCCACATATCCATTATGCTCCAGCATTCCTCTTCTTCGAACATAGACTAGGCTACAGATGTCAGACCAACTTCAGGCAGATATAACACCAATAAAGGAGCATACAGCTAGTGAAACAGAAAAGAGTAGGACATTCAATTCTTTGAGTTTGCTCCATCATTCAGTTGGATGGCATTTCATCTGTATCTAAACTCCATCCACCCATCTTAGGTCCATAATTCTTAATAGTCGTGCTGAAGAAAAATCTATCAGTCCTGGTCTTCAAATTGTGGATATGCCTAGACTCAGCAGCTTGCTCAGGAGATAATATCAGTTTTCCACTACCCTTTGTGTGAAGAAATAATTCTGACATCATTCCTCATCAACTTAACTCTAATTTTAAGGTCCTTGTTCAAAGTTTCCCAGCAGCGGAAGTAATTTCTCTCTCCATTTTGTTAAATCTAAAACACTTTAAACAATTCAATTAGATCACTCCTCAAGGTTCTGTAATCAAGAGGATATAAACATAGTAAGGGAATTTGTCCTGATAATTTTACTCATTTAGCTCTGATATCATTCTTGTAAATCCAAATTACACTTTCTCCAAAGCAACTGTATCCTTCCTGATGTGCAGAGGCTGAATAAATGCAGTATTCCAGGTTGAGTCTAATCAGAACAAAGGGTGGTTTAGCCTGTAATTTAGAAACTTGCAGAGTAACACTGGTGTATCGGTCACGTGTCACTCTATACAAGTACAACGTCACATCCCATGAATGAATGGAAAGAAGTACCTGAATACGGCAACCCAACTCAAGAATTTGGTAATGATGTAGAACTTATTTCCAAAACAAACATGGTTGATAGTTCACTTGTCACTGTCTCCTGAACTACAAGTTGGGATTTCACAGAGCAAGTCAGAGAAGCACATAATGTGATTCAGCTGAAGTCAACAAACCTGCTCTGTATTTTTCCTCACTCTTGTCAACAAAACAAATATAGTGAGAGTAGCTTTGTAAGAAAGACAGCTCAATTGTCTGACATTGAACCAAGCAGAGCTCTAATATATTTAGTCAATGAGCTGTAGCATTGAAATGTAGAGGACATCTTTAGCAGTTCATAGCATCATAAAATCCCTACAACGTAGAAACAGGCCATTCAGCTCATCAAGTTAACACTGACCCTCTGAAGAGCATCCCACCCAAACCCTATAATTGTCTGGAGGAAACACATGCAAATGTGGGGAGAAAATGCGAACACCACACAGACAGCTGCCCAATGCTGGAATTTAAAGTTAGGACAACAGGTTTCATCATTGTCTTTCAGGATGGCTAATAATCTATATTCTATTTTTGACTCTCCAGTTGGACTCCACATGTAATATTGAACAATCTTCCTTCAATGACTGGTTTAGTGGCCATCTCAACTTCCAGATTGAGCACCAGTAAGTGAATAGGAAACATTTCTAAGATGGGTTAGGTTTTGTTGGTGGGGTGCTGGTGGTGATGGTGGCAGTGATGGTGTGAGGGTGTGCTGCAGGGGGAACGTTTGCAGCTACCTCTTGAAGACCAAGGTCAGAATCAAACCTGATTGATTGGATTTTCTCAAAGACTTCTAAATAAAGTATACTTTCTGTGCCACAATTCTGTGCAAAATTGTGTTGTGTTGAGAAACTTGCTTTACCTTAATAAATGAAGCAATGACTTAAATAATTGATACATATATATGAAAATTATTTCCTGTTTTACTTTCCGAAATCTCTGAAACATGCTGTTTCATTGATGATTCTGATTTTAATTACTTATTTCATCGACTGCAATATTGTAGAACTACCTGAACAGAGTTATTAACACACAAATTCCATGTTTCATATTGTGAAGCTTATACTGACATTCATATTTTGTCAGATAGTTTACATATAAGATACACATTGAGTAACAGTTGACTGTCTTCTTTACCTGATCATGTCCCTATTTGGCATTGAGAGGCACTGTGAGAATGCCATTAGAAAATAGCCAATGTCAAGCCATAGAATCATAGACTCCCTACAGTGTGGAGGCAGGCCATTTGGCCCGTCGATTCTACACTGACCTTCCAAAGAGCCTCCCACCCAGACACACCCCAACCCTATCCCCTTAAACTTGCAATTCCCCTGGCTAATCTACCTAGCCTGTACATCCCAAGGACACAATGGGCAATTTAGCTTGGCCAATCCACCATCTTTGGTCTATGGGTGGAATCCGGAGCACCTGGAATAAATCCATGCAGGCACAGGGAGAATGTGCAAACTCCATACAGACAGTGACCTAAGGGTGGAATCAAACCCAGGACCCTGATACTATGAAGCAACAATGCTAACTACTGAGCCTGCATGCCACCCTGAAGTGGTGCAGGTGCTGGAGAAACTGATGTTCGTTCCAGAAAAGTTGGCACAATAGTTATCTAAACAGATTCTGATTATGTGGATCTATAGCATGTATGATACTTGCTTTGGTGCTTTCAAGCTGCCTTGGTGGTTAAAGGGATGCATCCAGTGTCATGGAGCAGGTATCTTACCACTCATTCTTCTAAATGCCAATGAAAATAGGCTCAACATGCCGAATCTAGCCTTATAAAATAACTCCTTCATCAAGCAAACCTTCTCTGAACTGTTCCTTTTACAAATATATTCCTTCTTAAGTAAGAAAACTTCAACTATACACCAGACCTCACACATGGGCTCAATAAATCCCTGTTTCGCAAGCAGAATCTCCCTACTTTTACAATTGGTTCATCATACAATAGAAGTAAATATTCAATTGGCCTTCCTAATCACTTGCTGCATCTGCATACCAACATTACATCATGTACCAGGACACCCAAAGTAGTGTCCTTGGTCTGGATTTTTCACTGGCCAGATAGTGGCAATACCAATGTAGACAGGACCCCATGGAATCCTCATCATAGCAGAGTCTGAAGGAATTGCCCAGAAAATGTAATTGTCCACTGAGATATTTCTCTAAATTTTGAATGTCTCCATTTTAATCAGAGACTTTAGATGTTTCTGATGAAATTACATAATATAGTTACTAAGGAAAAGTTAGACTATTAAATACATTGCTAAGTAACCATTGGCAGACTCTATTCTTAACACACACCCACAACGACACCTCTCCCAGACCATCTGAACCACACAGACTCTGACCCAGATGGGAATGGACACCCCTTACCCCCACCCCAAACCACCCCCCACCAAAATTCCTTTACTAAGAGATCATTAATGAATTCTGTCTGATTGTGCATTGACAGATCTAAAGTAGTCTGCTCCATAGTTCGCTCTAAAGTGTACTGCTGTAAGAAATTGTTCCAAATACACTCAATCAGCTCATTTTCCAGGTTATTGTTCTAAAATGATTCATTAAATCTCTATGAAAATTAAAATCACCCATGATGGTTGCAATGTCCATCTTACATGGGTGATTAATTACACAAAGCCTTGTAATAATCCACATTGCCACATGGACTGCAGTGATTCAACAAGGCACCACCCTCTCACAAGCAACCAGAGCTGATTAATATTGCCAGTCTCAACCAGTGACACCCCCATCCTGTGAATGAAGAAAAAGCATGGCTTGTTGCCAAGAACTCAGATGTTCCTGTCTGAGGAATATTTTATGAGGTGAAGGCTTTAAATGCTGATTGTGTAAGCTGTAGAGAACTTGCTAATAATTTGGAGGCTGCATTTTATCTCCACAGTTTGGGACTTAGCATACACTTTGACAATAGTTTTAGTTTACTTGCTTTCTTTGTAACAAAATAATGAGATTTGTTCATGATTAAAATGTGTGTACTGCTTTCTTCAACTGAGACTGATTTGGATGTTGTGAGAGTTATGGACCTTGAAGATATCTGTAACATATTCGAGCTGGGGGATGGGAGAACTGTCAGGCAGCTGGCCAGTTCCATTCGATGGTTTGGTGCATTCCCAAGGCTAGGCTCTTCATTAACATGCTGTTTGCGAGCTGCAGGCCAAACCTAGGCTTCCTACTGCTGCTCGCTGGCTTTGGGACTGCAGAAAGGCTGACAGGAAAGCAGTCCAGGGAGACAAAGGCCCACCTTCTTTTGTGGAACTTGTATGCTCCCTGGATCCACAAAATAAATTTTTCACATAACGGTTTTTTTCTGGCTGTCTTGATACAACGGAACGTTACATCTGGCACAATGTATGGTATATGAGCCCGATTGCTAAGAGAAATGAAGTCTCAGCCTGATGCTGGTAAATGTCTAGGTCCTGCCCCAGAAGGCCCTGATAACATAGAGTGCTGAGCAGAATCAGTGCAGTAAGTTTATCAAATAAATTGATTTTGATTCTACTGATTCTGCTAGATGAGTTTCAACTCATCATGTTGCCTTAAGCAGCACCAAAGAAAGAAAGAACCTAAGGCTGGAATGGGGTTCAAGGAAAAGGGGCCATACTTCTTGGCTCCAGTTGAAATATTAGCCAAACACCTGCCTCCTTTATAAATGACAGCTTTTAATTGTATTTTCTGTAATCCCCATTCTTTTCCAGTCTTTTCCCAACAATGCCACGTCACAATTACTACAAAATTGCCCCTTTGGTGAAATCACTGTGTAACAAGCATGGCTTGAACTACCAAGTGAAGCCTTTATTGCAAGCCTTCAAGGATATTATAGGGTAAGTAATGTTCACACCATTATCACCATGACATTTGTTGTCAAATGCCCAGTTTTCATAAGTTGACATTTTAGCTCTCAATTGTTGGGAAATTAAAGATGGACCCTAATTTCCTTAAATAGTTTTAATATACACACATGCACACAACCTCAAGATTATCAGGGTAAAGATGTTCAACCGTCTTCCTATAATACAGTTAAAAACTGAAAATTATTCTGTTTCAAAATAATGTGTTCTTATGATCTACTTGGGTAATTTGCTGAAGCCAAAGAGAGTCTTAAGAGAGTTAACTAAGCATTCATATAGATTGTCGCAAGTCTGCTGGAAACCATTCATGTTTAAGAGGAATCCAAACATCTAGCAATTTACAACATGAAAAGATTTCATATGTTTCAATAAAAATGTGTACAAAAATAAATTAAACAGCACTAACAACTTAACACTATAACTCATAAAGTCCTATACTGTAAATTCAGTTCTATTTGTTACTTCCTCCAAGACTTCAATTTACTTATAAAATCTTGAAAGTTCATTCCCTTCTTTAGGGATCAACCCAAAGGTATGCCTTTGAAATTTACTTTCATTCTCCTCAGTATTCCAGGTTTCTCCAAGGTACAAGATTTTTGAGGATCAATCCATTCACGTTTAGCTAAGTGACATTCCAACATTTCCTTAAAGACCTAAGGTGCTTTGCTGGCTGCCAGAAGATAACCAATTTCCCTCTCTCAGTCCTTCTAACTTTGCTGATTGATATCTGCCACAAGGCTCTGTGAGGACCACTGGAGATCACTTTCTCCAAGTTTCAACTAGGCAAAACTTCCAGCTTCTTTGCCTGACATAAAATCTAACTGAGCTTGAGCCCTGATCCACATTCCATGTGGGGGAGGAATAAAGTTAGGATCATCAAGTGTACGCCTGCCTAACATTCGTCTCCTTTAACTGTGCCAAGTCAATGAGCTCCTGTTTATAGAGTCATTGGGATGTACAGCATGGAAACAGACCCTTCGGTCCAACCCGTCCATGCCGACCAGATATCCCAACCCAATCTAGTCTCACCTGCCAGCACCCGGCCCATATCCCTCCAAACCCTTCCTGTTCATATACCCATCCAAATGCCTTTTAAATGTTGTAATTATACCAGCCTCCACCACATCCTCTGGCAGCTCATTCCACACACGTACCACTCTCTGCATGAAAAAGTTGCCCTTTAGGTCTCTTTTATATCTTTCCCCTCTCACCCTAAACCCATGCCCTCTAGTTCTGAACTCCCTCACCCCAGGGAAAAGACTTAGTCTATTTATCCTATCCATGCACCTTTGTACTAAGCCAAAACCACAGCTTCCTTTGTGAGGAAAAACAGCATAACCATCTAAGTCCCTGAGCTTATCTCCATGACAGTGTGGTATATTTAGAATGAGACAGAACATAAAAACAAGCTAATTAGCTTTACCTTCAACACAACTGTTTAATTCTGTAACCCATGTGAATAATTTATCATTAATGGAGTTTCATCACACCCCTCTCCTGGAAAACGTTGGCCCAGGTAACAAACCTTCACATTTACATGGCTTTTAACTTTATTTTCACCTAGAGAATACATGAGCAGTTTAATATTCTGATTTAAATCAAGGGTAGACCTTCTGGCTTCATTAAGCTCAGAGAAGACCCTGATAGTTTATTTGCCCACACCACAAACTCTGATTTTGTAAGATTCACATGGATTACCTTTTAACTTTTTGCCTTTACTTTAGGGGTCTTCATAATTTTTCTTCCCAGGGTTTTCTGTTATATTACATTTAACTTGAAACCATAAAAATAGATAATTCTGACGAATGTAAAAAAAAACTTGCTGAGATTTTCCAGCAATTTCTGTTTTTGTTTATGACAGAATATAGTTGGTAATGTAAAGTGTTGGCTGGAAGAAATTAATCATGCCTGAGCATACATGCCAACTGTGCTTTGTATTTGTCTCACTTTACTACTGTCTATTTGATATCCACTCCCAGTTAAATCCAGGCTAAAGGTTATGATATCTTGTCTAAGAACCCTACATTAGGCATACAGAATATGATGAAAAGCTTAAATCCTAATACTAATTCTTGGAGATACCATTCATGGTGACAATAAGTCCAAGAAGACCTCTTTTTATCCCTTCTTTTGTACATCTTTTGTTAACTGAATTAAGCATGCCTAACCAATTTGGTTATAGGCCCACAGGTTTAATTGGAAGCACACTAGCTTTCGGACCGATGCTCTGAAGTGTGTTTCCAATTAAACCTGTTGGCCTATAACCTGGTGTTGTGTGATTTTTTAACTTTGTACACCCCAGTCCAACACCGGCATCTCCAAATCCTAACCAACTTGGATTTTGATTCACATGTGCTAACTGTTCATAAGCAGTCAAATATAAGTGGTCCTATTTAAATTTCCTTAATATTTTGTGCATTGAGTTTAATTAAATGTGCCAATGATTTGTCTGATATGCCACTTTTCTCCTCCCAGGTCCCTGAAGAAATCTGGTGATCTGTGGTTGGATGCATACCTCAACAAATGAGGCTACTCAATGAATCCTCACTCCTCTCTCTCCCTGTCCCTGTCAGAATTCCAGTACTGCGTTGGAGTTCCTGTTTCTCTGAGTTTGTGTCCATCTCAAGTGGTTTTCTGCAGTATAAGAGGATGCTGCCACTGGCTTTCTGCATGACCTGACAATTGACTTGATTCTCAATTCATGGCTGGTGAAGAACACCTTGAAGTAAATTGTTCTGTTCCCCCTTCTCCACCGCCCTTCCCTGTTCAAGCATTGGCAGGTATCCACTGCCAATGGAGCAGACTATATTTTAATTAGATGAGACAAATGTAGGACAATGGGCTTGATTTTATTTTAATTTAGTGTGTTTACTGACACTAAGCAAGAAAGTTTTTCATGTTGTGATACCTCTAGTGTACTTTGTGGAGTAGAACAAGAAGTTATTACTGCATCAGCTGTGTAAATATTTAACCTTCAGTTAAATGTGCATCTGACATGCTCCACTGTAACCATAACCATTTAATAGGGGAGATCATGCAGTCATACAGAACAGAAACAGATCCTTCGGTCCAATTTGTCCACATCAACCAAGTTTCTAAACTAAGGTGTCAAAGAGGGATTACGTTGCATGATGCCAGTTCATCTTTTCCATCTAACTCTGGCAGGCCATTGTTTACTTAAATTGGTCTTTTGAAGATGTTGTTGATATTAATGCTGACACCTTAGTCACAGGCAAAGGTTGAGAATCTGCATTCCTTCTCTTTCGCAAACATTCCAAATAGTAACAGGTTGCTGTGATAGTACTGTTTCCAGAGTGGCCCTTATGGATGAGGTTGGGCAGATGGGATGCGACCAGCCTGACTACCAGCTGTAGTTACAGCATTGCCAAGTGTGCTTCAGAGTCTTACAAAGCAGGACGACCTGGGGTTCATGTGTCCAGTGCACACTGATCTCAGTTAAAGTGTCAATCTGATGATATCTGTACATCTGTATTGGCACATGTTTCAGTGGAGTTTGTAGCATAATCAGACACCAAACTTCTGACTGATTTAGGCTGCCACATTTAATATTAATAGACCAGATCGAAGGAAACAATTGTTGATTCTTGCCCGTGAATTCCCCTGCTGCCAAATGCTTTTGTGTTGATCTAGTTGAGGACATGATTAGATGCTCCTTTATGTCCGTTGGAGTCACAGAGTTTGCGTTCATTAAATATCAAGACGGACGCCTGGGATGGGATACCAAAGGGCATCTATGCCCATTGCACCTATACCCCAGCACAAAGTGCTGCCTCATGAACAGGTTATAGATTGGGGACAGAGGGTTAAATGGCTGCTACCTCTTGTTCAACACACACATACAGAGAAACAGAATGGAAGTAACATATTACCCATACATTAGGTGGTACACAAAGTAGATAAAATCAAGCCCTGCAATCCATTTACAAGAAAATATTAAAATTTCTACAAATGACCTGAGGAATGAATGGTTCTGTGGCAGTTTGGAGTGAGTTTCAATGATCTATGTCAGTTTGAAGTATGACATTTGGAAAATGTCAGTTCAAGCTGCCATTGACTCATTCTCGCTAAACTCTATTCCTTCCCTGCTTTCTGCAACCATGATCAATAGGTTCCCAACTTCTGTATTTGTCATGTGTCTCTACACATGATTTCTTATCCTAACAGGCAAAAGTCTCTTTCAGTCGTGTCTGTCCATAATTTATAGTAATGAGGAGGACAATGGTATAGGTAATTTTTTAAAATAAAATTACTAATCCTGTTTCTGGCATAATTGAAATAATTGTTGATTCTTTTTAATCTTCCCCATTCATTATTGAATATTTTTAACAAAGAATGCATTCTTTAACTAACATTAACAGCAGCATTACTTACTCACCCTACTGGGTACACATATACTATGCTGAATCCAGTTTCTGTCTGAGTTGCTTTGACAATAAACACCCCCTCACTATGCTTTCTCAATATAGAAACTAGGTTCTACACTAAGAGTAGAAAGTGAGGACTGCAGATGCTGGAGATCAGAGCTGAAAATGTGTTGCTGGAAAAGCGCAGCAGGTCAGGCAGCATCCAAGGAACAGGAGAATCGACGTTTCGGGCATAAGCCTGTTCCTAGGATGCTGCCTGACCTGCTGCGCTTTTCCAGCAACACATTTTCAGCTCTACACTAAGAGTCTACAGTTGCTCTCAGTGGCACAGACAAGATAAAGACAATAATGTCTCTGAGATATGAAGTGACCACTAACTAAACGTGGTTGAATGTCTTTGCGTTATTGAACTGAGCTATGGCACATGGAAAGGAGAGACTGTTTCTGAATACTAGACTGACATTCAGAGGGATGGTGATGTCTGATGTGTGTGGACCCCTTGGAGTTCTTTCAACATTCTCCTTCGCTGTCACATACAGACAGTGCTCTCTGTAAGGCTTATAAACAGCTATCTTTGTTTTGGGAATAACACAGAGTATGATTTGCTGAATTTAAAACGAATGGAAGAGGAAAAGCCTGAAATATTGGTAATTTTAAGCTTCAAAACAGTTGATTTCCAAGAGTACGATTCCAAAAGTGACATGATCATTATGGAAAATGAAAAACAGGTATTCATTGTATGTTTTAAAAGAACGTCCCAACCCAATACTGACTGGCCTAAAGCATGCCCATCATAGCTTGGGTAACAACAGAGTGTGGCCTGACCATAGCGATTCCCACAATCAAGCTCTGATTCTGATGAGAGGTAATTGTCATTTGGACAAGTAACTTACGATCTGATGCAGGCACTACGCTGTATCCCAGAAACGATCTTCTGCACTCCTTACTAAATCTCCAGAATTAGCAGCATTGTGTCTGCTAAAAATAAGTTGTCATCAAGATGAAACTACAAATTCATGCTAAAACAGATAATGTGACATTTTGTTGTAGACAGTTCTTAAACATTCCAACTCCCCTTGATATCCCATGGCATTGTCACTGCTGAGTCTCTACCATCAGGATGAGCCATGTACATATTACTCTTGTAGGTTAGAGGCTTGGAAATGTGTACCAAGTGTCTCGCCTCCTGTTTCCTCAAAGCCTATCCAGCATCTACACAGCATAAACTAGCTCTGTGCTGGAATACTCCACATTTGACCTGGATGGGTTCAGATACAACGCTACCACATGAAACTTGACACAATCTGAGGCAAAACAATTACTTGATCAGCAGCCCATCCACAGCCATAATTGTTACTTCCTGCAACTACTGTGTGTATGAAGGCTGCAATAAATATCATCCAAATGGGTGATGATATTGGATGAAATATGATCCAATATGATATTGAAGGAAAAGGATATGCAATTTCCTTCCACATGTATATTCCAAAATGCATTTGGAAGGAAATGAGCAACAACAATGTGGGAGTACCATCATCTCCAACTTCCCATATGTTATCCTGTTCATTGTTGCTGATCACACTCCCAACTTAACAGCATTGTGGGATATCTTCACCACACGAACTGCACTATGACCAAGTACCTTCACCCACAGAAATGCAATGCTTTTCTTAAGGGCAACCAGGGATGTGCACTACATGCTGGCTTTGCAGGTGAGGACTACATTCTGATAATAATTTAAAATAGGCCTGACAGGAGATGAGAGAATATCTGGTGGGGAATAGGTATTAGATTCTTCAATTTAATATCTCAGGACAATGTTCTCAAACATGTGGAACATATTGCAGTCAGCCATAATATGATTTTTATAGTCTGTAAACATTTAACTAAATTTTCTTCAATGTTTTCTGCAGTTGAACCACATTTTTTTTTGTGTGGGAGCAAAATTGGCAGATTATCTATTGGTGTTCATATATTTGATATGATCCACATTTCAACAGAGAAGTGATGGAGAGTTCTGGTACAGCCTCCCTATGCTGATAATTCCGCCTGTTACACATACCTGGGCTCAGGGGAAGCATGAATGGTCCCAAGCAAGGGATCAATCTCTCAAAAGGTAACTGGTCAAATACAGGCCTTGACTTCCACACCAAAATTGTACAATGCCTCTGCCTTATCCAATTTCTCCCCATCTGACTTGCATTCATATTTTTGACATTTATATCCCTCTTGGATTCTGCTCCAATTGTCCTGCAGATAAGCCACATCTATTTCACCTCCCCAGTTATCAAAATAACATTTATGACTGGGTTAGCACAGCACTCTCCTAAACAATTCAACTGTAGTGCTAATAGTAGAACAGAAACCACAACATTTGGGCCCTGACTCTTTATGGCAGTGATCCAATCTATTTAATCATGACCCAGTGTCAGCACAGTCTGAACTGATTTTTGAAAGAAATTGTTCATGGGATGTTGGCATTGCTGGCTGGGCCAGCATTGATTGTTCATCTCTAGTTCCCCTTGAGAAAGTTGGGGTGTGCAGTCTTGTTGAACTGCTGAAATCCAAATGGTGTAAGTACATCCACAAATGGCCTTCAGGAGGAAGCTTCAGGATGACCCACTGACGGAACACCAATATATTTCCAAATCAGAATGGTAAGTGGCTTGCAGGTCGTGGTGTTCCCTTGCAACTACTTTCGCTGTTCTAGATGTTAGTGGTCATAGGTTTGGAAGGTAAAGGTGCTGACAAAGCAGCTTTGGTGAAGTTCTGTCGTGCATCTTGTAGATAGTACACATTGCTGCTACTGAGTGCCAGTGGTGGATGGAGCGGATGTTTGTGGATGTGATGCTAATCATCCTCCTGGCTTGTGCCTTGTAGATGATGGACAAGCTTTGGGAAATTAGGAGGTGAGTTCCTTGCTGCAGGATTCCTAGCCTTTGATCCACCCTTGTGGGCACAAAATGTTATTCTTGTCTGGTTCAGTTTCTGCTTAATGGTAAACCTCACAATATTGATAGTGGGGAATTTAGCAATGGTGATGTAGAGGGGAAAAAGCACTGATAAAATTATGTTTTTCTGCCAAGTGTGGAGGATAGGAAGCATGGGATAAGGCAACCCCCAAGGCAATATCAGAAGGATAGCTGGCCTCTTGTGGCACAGTGATAGTGTTCCTATCTCTAAACTAGAAAGTCTAGGTTCAAGTTGCACTATCCCAGAGGTATGCTTGAACTGGTTGTTTCAGTAGGACAGTGTCTAAGTGAATATGGGATAATAAAACAAGTTTTCCATCAATATGGTTAGAATCAAAAGCCTAATAACCCCATTGCTTTTTCACAGATGAACCCCCACCTTTCTGCTTTCTACTATACTATAAAACTCTCTCACCCGGCAACATCTACAATCGTCTCTTCTATCCCTTTAAGTTGTTCATTTCAGTGACTTCAGTCAGTAACTTCTCAGCAAGTTGATTTCTTTTAGAATGCAAGTTTCCATCTCACTGATCTCTTACTACAATGTTTAATTTGTATCTCCTGTTTTTTGAACAGCAACAATTATATCAATTCCCTTCAGTAATCATGGATTTTTTTTTCCAAAATTAAACAATCCTAAAGCCCTTCCTTTCCTGATATTTTGAAATTATCTTCTCAGTTGATATCCATGGAGGAGAGGATGTAAAATTCAGTCTCCTTCCACATAATAGCAGTGTGTGCAATTGATAGATGATGCATTTTTTGTGTTGCTGAGTACTCTAGCAGGTACTTGTCATTTATAGTTGGGTATTGTTACGTTAACAGTGCATGTTATTTATCCTTTGTAAGATCCACTGTGATATATTCATACATTTATTTAAAGTTGTAAATCCAAAGGTGCTTCACAAGGTAGCAATCAGACAAAAATACACACTAAAAGGATGATGAGTGACTAAAAGACTGGTCAAAGAAGTAAGATTTAGCAGATATTTTAATGGAGGGAGAGGAGTAGAAAAGGTGAGAGGGAACTTTTGAGCTTAAAGTCTAGGCTGAAGGCAAAATCGTAAATGGTGGGACAAAGGAAGTGGAGGATGCACTAGAGACCCAAATTAGAGGAATATTGATTTCTTGAGAGTTGTGGGGCTGGCGAAGGTTACAGAGGGAAGAAGTGTTGGTTTAATGCAATGATATGAACATTATAATGAAAATTTAAAATTTTAATTTATATATAGATACTGGTAGACTGGGAGTCAATGTAAGTCAATGAGCATAGAGGTGACTAATGAGTGTGATGATGCATGTTACCCTATGGGCCACAGGATTGTGGATGTGCACAAATATCTGAAAGTTCGAAGATTGAATCAGAGAATGGTGACATAGTCAAATCTGGAAGTAAAAGCAATATGGATGAAAATCCCGGCAGCAAATTATCTGACATATATGTGTCATAGAGTCCTACAGCTCGGATATAGGCCCTTTGGCCCAAACTGGTCCATGTCGATCAATGATAATATGATGCAGAGGTTGTAAACAGTCTTTTTCAGTCTGAGACACTAGAGAAAGGAATGGAATTGATGGTTATGGAGCCTCCGTCTGGGGCTGAAGGTTTTCTTTTCCTTTCCAGTGGAGGAAATTATGGTTCATCCAAACCTGAATGTCAGACAACGGAGGAGTTAAGAAAGTTTGTGGTGAAGTAAAGTTGGGTGTGGTCAGAGTATAGCTGGAACCTGTGCCATGTCTTCAGATGATATACCAAGGAACAAGAAATAAAAGGGAATGAGGATACATGCATGTGGGACATCATAGGATGTGATGGGAAGAACAGGCATTTCAGTAGATGTTTTAAAGTGTGACTGGACAGGTAAAGGTGGAACTAGGTCAGGAAGGCTCTCTTAACTGGACAATGAAGGGGAGAGATTGCAGGAGGATAGTGTGACTGGCTATGTTAAAGATTGTAGAAAAGATATGAAATTTCAAGCGGAGTAGTGTACCAGAGTGACAGTCACATTGAGTGCTATAGTGAATGTGTTTAGGACCGTGTCAACTTTGTAACATGGGTGAAAACCTGATCAGAGAAATTCAAAATGGACTTGTAGGAAAAGTTGGTATGGATTTGGAAGGATGTAAGAGGAGACAATACAATCAAGGACTGTTCAAGAAATGAAATAATTTCCATAGCTTCAGGTTTAAAGGACAACTTAACATGATTAAAGCAATCATCAATCAATAATTTCTCATCAAGTAGGTTATTGTCGGAATGAGTATTTTGTGTCGGTGTTTACTATGGAAAAGGATATGGAAGATATAGAATATAAGGAAATAGATGCTGACATCTTGAAAAATGTCCATATTACAGAGGAGGAAGTGCTCGATGTTCTGAAACACATACAAGTGGATAAATCCCCAGGACCTGAGCAGGTGTACCCTAGAATTCTGTGGGAAGCTAGGGAAGCTGGGCCTCTTGCTGAGATATGTATCATTGATAGTCACAGGTGAGCTGCCGGAAGGCTGGAGGTTGGCTAACGTGGTACCTCTACTTAAGAAAGGCGGTAAGGACAAGCCAGGGAACTATAGACCAGTGAACCTGATGTCGGTGGTGGGCACATTATTGGAGGGACTGCTGAGAGACAAGATGTACATGTATTTGGAAAGACAAGGACTAATTAGGGATAGTCAACATGGCTTTGTGCATGGGAAATCATGTCTCACAAACTTGATTGAGTTTTTTGAATAAATAACAAAGAGGATTGATGAGGGCAGAGCGGTAGACGTGACCTACATGGACTTCAATAAGGCGTTCGACAAGGTTCCACATGGTAGACTGGTTAGTAAGGTTGGATCACATGGAATACAGGGAGAACTAGCCATTTGGATACAGAACAGGCTCAAAGGTAGAAGACAGAGGGTGGTGGTGGAGGGTTGTTTTTCAGACAGGAGGCCTGTGACCAGTGGAGTGCCACAAGGATCAGTGCTGGGTCCATTACTTTTCATCATTTATATAAATGATTTGGATATGAGCATAAGAGATATAATTAGTAAGTTTACAGATTACACCAAAATTGGAAGTGAAGTGGATAGTGAAGAAGGTTACGTTGGATTAAAACGGGATTTTGATCAGATGGGCCAATGGGCTGAGAAGTGGCAGATGGAGTTTAATTTAGATAAATGCGAGGTGCTGCATTTTGAGAAAGCAAATCTTAGCAGGACTTATACACTTAATGATAAGGTCCTAGGGAGTGTTGCCGAACAAAGAGACCTTGGAGTGCAGGTTCATAGCTCCTTCAAAGTAGAGTCACAGATAGATAGGATAATGAAGAAGGTGTTTGATATGCTTTCCTTTATTGGTCAGAGTATTGAGTACAGGAGTTGGGAGGTCATGTTGGGGCTGTACAGGACATTGATTAGGCCATTTTTGGAATATTGCATGCAATTCTGGTCTCCTTTCTGTCGGAAGAATGTTGTGAAACTTGAAAGGGTTCAGAAAAGATTTACAAGAATGTTGCCAGGGTTGGAGGATTTGAGCTATAGGGGGAGGTTGAATAGGCTTGGGCTGTTTTCCATGGAGAGTTGGAGGCTGAGGGGTGACCTTATAGAGGTTTATAAAATTATGAGGGGATGGAAAGGGTAAATTGATGAGGTCTTTTCCCTGGGGTGGGGGAATCCATAACTAGAGGGCATAGGATTAGGTTGAGAGGGGAATGATATAAAAGAGACCTAAGGGGCAACGTTTTCACGCAGAGGATGGTGCGTTTGTGGAATGGGCTGCCAGAGGAAGTGGTAGAGGCTAGAATGATTGCAACATTTAAAACGTATCAGGATGGGTATATGAATAGGAAGGGATGTGGGCCAGGTGCTAGCAGGTGGGACTAGATTGGATTGAGACATCTAGTCGGCATGGACAAGTTGGACCGAAGGGTCTGTTTCTGTGCTGTATATCTCTATGACACTATACACTAACAAGGTTATAATTAGCAACACATCCTGTTGATTCAGATCCAACATACAATCTGGGTATCAACTATTCTGCACTTTTAATTGCATTCCAATCACTTACATATCCTTATTATTCATTTACACATGAACCTTGAGATCCACAATTAGATCCCAGGCATAGAAGTTAATTTTCTGGTATGGATAAATAATCTAATTTATCTGTACAGATTTCTAAACCATTCAGTACATGTCATAATTAATAGATTAGTTTTGAATCGAGTCTCAGTAACAAGAAGTTGTGATATTGTGCACAGACATTTACTCGTGGAAGAGGAATGTTAGTGGGGTAAGCTGTATGGTCTCAGGAATTCTTTAACCTGCCATTCCTGAACATGCAGCATTAACTTTCTGCAGCAGTGCAGACTTTATAAGACATGCATAGGCCTATAAATGTTACATTGTTGGCAACCCCATTAACAGATTTATGGTGGAATGTGTATAGTCAGAGACAACCTGTATTTTATCATTAAAGGTAGACCACTTGCACATAGCATCATTTCAAAGGCTACATTTTTCCAGCTCTCTGTTACATATCTCGAGAATTTACCCTGTGTTCTGATGTCTACAGTTTTTTCCTAGCTTGTTTGTGTCAAATTTCACACAGGTTCCTTATATTTGGTGATATGGATTCCAGGAAGATGAAATATTTATAAATCCCTTCTATTCTAAATTTTCCATGAAATTCAGGCTTGTATGAATTAAAACAACACAAACAGTGCAGAGATTTAAGGGTCAGAAAAACAAATGTTTGCTTTTGAACATGTTGAAGCAGAATAAATTGTTAATATCTAGATAATCACATTATGAAGTTTGTTAATGTCTTTATTTAAGGTTAAGCAGAAACAGGAGGTTGCTATTAATTGTCTGAGCGCACGCGCACACAAACACACACACACACAGACAACACCTGTCACATTGGGTAAGTCTAAGAAAGTCAATAAACTGTACACAAGAGAAAATATATATGTATCCTGATTTCAATTTCTCCAGCTGACTTAGAATGTATTCATGTACTCTATGCCATTGGTATGGTGGAATCTTTCTAATTTAAACCATTATTGAATTGCAGTTTTTGAGCAAAGTACAATGTAACTCTGCAAGTACAAATTCACCCCACAAACATATGTATGCATGTGGGTTTGTGTGTGTGTGTGTGTGTCTGGGGTGGGGGTTGTGAGTGTCTGAGAGAGAGTGTGTATGTGTGTGTGTGAGTGTAAAGGGGTCTAGGTCTGTGAGAGGGTGCATGTGTGAGTGTGGGTGTGTGTGTGTCTGTAGGAGTGTGTGTGAGTGTCTGTGGGTGTGTCTGTGTATAGGAGTACCTGTGTGTGTGTGTGTAGGAGTGTCTGTGTGTATATAGTGCAATGGTGGTCACCTGTAATGTGACATGAACCCAAGGTCCCGGTTGAGGCCCTCCCTATGGGTACTGAACTTAGCTATCAGTCTCTGCTCATCCACTTTTCGCTGCTACCTGTCCCGAAGTCCGCCTTGGAGAATGGTCACCCGAAAGTCCGAGGTCGAATGTCCTGGACCACTGAAGTATTCTCCAACTGGCAGGGAACACTCCTGTCTGTTGATTGTTGTGCTGTGCTCATTCATCCGTTGCCGTTGCCTCTGTTCGGTGTCACCAATGTACCATGCCTCAGGGCATCCTTGCCTGCAACGTATGAGATAGACAACATTGGCTGAGTCACATGAGTACCTGCCACGTACATGGTGGGAGGTGTTCCCACGCATAATGGTGGTATTCATGTCCACACTCTGACACGTCTTGCTTGCAGCACCTACCGTGACAGGGTAGTATGGAGTTGTCTCACACACACACACAAAGGCACTCCTACACGCACATACGTAAACACACAGGCCCTCCTATACACACACACATACATATTCCTACAGAAACACACACTGACACATGCACCCTCTCAGACTTAGACACCTTTACATTCACACACATACATATATACTCTCACAGACACAACCCCCCACCCCATACATGCACACATAAACACATATGTTTGTGGGGTGAATTTGTACTTGCAAATTTACATTGTACTTTGCTCAAAAACTGCATGAATCCATGTAAGACTCTGTTAACTCATGTTTTAGATTAGAATCAATCTAAACATTGTGGCACAGACAGGGAACGCAGGGGGCTAACACCTTCAACACATTATCTGGGCTGACACCAATTGTTAAAGTTAACTTGAGAATGTAACTTTAAAAAAATGTTTTGTGATTTACATATGAAAGAAGTGAAACCAACATGGTCATTTTAACAGATGAGAGACTTAACAATCAATCAAGGTATTTTTCAATGTGTAATTTCAGTAACATCACACTGTAAACTTTTGCTATAAGTTCTGCGTCTTACAACTGTGTACTCCACAACCACCTGATGAAGGAGCAGTGTTCCGAAAGCTAGTGCTTCCAATTAAACCTGTTGGACTATAACCTTGTGTTGTGTGATTTTTAACTTTGTACACCCCAGTCCAACACCGGCATCTCCAAATCATGTCTATAATCTCTGCTGCATCAAGGGAATTTGGTACTGGAGGAAAAATAGTATGCGAATGGTAGAAGAAGGAATCTACCCTGAAGAAGAAACCTTGAGAAGGATGACTCAGAATTTCTTGAAAATTGTTGAAATGGCTACATCATTGCTAGAAATACAATGCATTTTTGCACATTTATGTGGCCCAGATCTAATGTGGGTCCAGCAATGATTTCAGACCAACAATTTGAGTGTTTAAAACCTGCTATGCATGTAATAAGACCTGCTATGTTCTCCAGTATTTTCCATTTTTAATTTTAGGTCTTCAGCATCTGCAGTATTGTGCTTATGAGCTAGTCGTTGTAGTCATTTTATAAAATAAAGCAATCTAATGTTGCAGCAGAAGAACAATACTGTTCAGAGACTATCAAGAGCTCTCAATGTCAAAATGACAGTTTACAATGGCACGTTGCTAGACATGGACGAAATGGCCATGAGATCAATATGACCCGAAATTTTAATCCATTTTGAATTACCTAGATAAACTCTTTGCATTGGAGGATAATGGACGACTTGATTTTAAAATGCTTTGATTGTCATTAAAGGTATCTTAATGCAATAAATTAATTCAATAAACCATGCCACATATAGTTAACATAAGTTACCAGTGGTGTGCTTTTATCACATTTTAAAATGGTGACAACTGCAGAGATTCATATTACACAGCAGCATGTAAGTTGACCCTTGTATATGGATAGATTTTTGCAAGCTTTACAGGTTGACTTACATGCCGTGATTTATAGTAACTTGAAGTCACCATTGGGACTGATGAAAGAATTTATAAAGCACCTCTCACAAACTCATCTGTTTAAAACTAGCTGTACTGCTGCCAGTTTTACCAGGGCAATCTTCAGTCTGTCACAGGTTGAAGGCTTTTCTCACATGTTCAATGCTTCATTACTACTGGCAAACACTAAACAAAGCCGTAGCCAAGACCTTATTTGTTTCCTAAATCAATTATATCAAAGATTGAGGTTTCAAAATAGGAAAAGACAGTTAGTTACTTACTTAATGAAAACAGCTACTATCTATTTTGATTTGCATTCCATTTAATCTACTGGGGTATAACATTTTAAGTCTTGGTGTTTGTAAACAGTACAGTAAACAGTATCTCAGTTAAACAATTAATAAAATTCAGTTAAATAATGTTGGAACATTTAGTTTCTTAATTCTTATCATGTCTGGAATTCTTTAAAATAAGCAAAGTATAAAAATACATTTAACTTTTTTGATGGAAATCTATCCTTTAAACTAGCTCTGATGCCATTCTGATGGTATATCATGAATACTGTTAAAGTTCCTCCAGTTTCCTTAACTAATAATGAGGTTTCTATTAAATAACTAGATATTGTAAACATTGAACGTTGCTATGTATTACATAAGTTTTGAAGTTTTCTTTTAAAAATCAAAGTTCAATTTAATGCTTGGCAAAACGTCAACTTTGTTACCTATACAATGTTTCCATTCCAAACCCAGTCTTCAATAAGATCTGTACAGTCAGATTGCAGATGACATGAAAACTGGTAATGTGATAAATAGCAAGGAGAAAAATCTTAGACTACAATATAAACAGACTGGTCAGATGGGCTGAACAATAGCAAATCGAATTTAATCATGAAAAGTCTCAGGTGGTGCATTTTGAAAAGACAAACAAAGGAAAAGAGGACATATTAACTGGTAGGACCCTAAGAAGTACAAAGGATCAGAGGGGCCTTGGTGTGCCTTTCCATAGTTCCCTGAAGACAGGAAGATGGGTAGATAAGGCAATTGAGAAGGCATATGGGATATTGACCTTTATTAGTTTAAACATTGAATACAGTAGTAAGCAGGTTGGAACTATATATATAATGTTAATTGGGTCACAGCTGGAATGCTGTATACAGTTATGAGCAGCAGCAGACTATAGGAAGGATGTGATTACACTCGAGAGGGTGCAAAGGAGATTCACCAGAATGTTGTCTGGGTTGTAGTGATTCAGATCTGGTGAAAGAGTGGATAGGCTGTTTTCCTTCGAGCAGAGAAAGCTGAGGGAGGACCTCATTGAGATAGACAAACTTGTGAGAGGTGCAGGTGGATAATAGCAAGACGTTTCTCTCATTAATCAAGGGGCCAATTACCGGGAGGCACAATGTTAAGGATCAGGAGCTTTAGCAGGGGTTTGAGAAAACAAAAATTCACTCAGAGGGTAGTGTGTATCTGAAATTCACTGCCGAAATGGAAGGCAGGGGCAGGAACCTCCAAGACATTGAAGAAGTATTCAGATGAGCACTTGAAATGGCATGGCATACAAAGCTACAGAGGAAGTGCTGCAAAACCGGATTAAAATAGATCGATGTTTGATGACATCATGGACGCAATGGGCTGAAGGGCCTTTTATTTTTTAAAGGAGGTGAGTCCTTGCACACACACACACAGATCCAGCTCCCTCAGAGCCAGCTCTCAGAGTGAACAGGATGTTTGACACCCCTGGTTTTTATCCCCCACATTACTGCCTAACTGCTTATTTTTTCCCCAGCACCCATGTTATGTGTTTGCAGGTGTGAGACACAGTGGGATCCCCACCGCCCGGTGGCAAATGGGCACGCCAAGGCGTGTCTGGATGGTGGATGAGGGCGAAGAGGTGGACGGTGTGCAGCAGCAGTCTATACAGGGCCCGCCTTTTTACGTCCTTAAAAGGGACAAAATTAAAATTCCGGAGGCGGCTCAGGTTGTGGGGCACAGGCTCCTGCGGGAAGTACGGTACCTTGGGACCAATGTGAAATTCCGTCCGGGCTGGGGTGAGCGCGGACAGGATCCCACCGCACACCTGAGCGTCCTCCAACTGGTGCACTACGTCGGGTCCGAGCACCGCCGTTTTAAGGCGTCGGATGGTGGTGGGCCACGTACCGGACGTCTACCGCTGCCCTGCTCGCTATGTCCTGCGGCAGCGTCCAGCCCAGGCCCCCGGCACCCAGCATGTCCCTGACCCTGGTCATCCTCACCGCCACAGCCCTCCCCTCCGACAGCCACTCAAACCCGCGAGTACGGAGGTGCGGATTCCTGAGCAACGGCTCCCTGACGACAGCCGCTACTCCTGCCAGAGGGTAGTCACAACACGATTCAACCATGCTCCAGACAGTGATCAGGTCCTGGTAACAGACAGGGGGTCTCTACTCCCCTTCTTGAATAAGGGGACAACATTTGCTATCCTCCAGTCTTCTGGCAGTCTTCCTGTAGATAACGACAACATAAAGATCAAAGCCAAAGGCTCTGCAATCTCCTCCCTAGCTTCCCAGAGAATCCTAGGATAAATCCCATCGGACCCAGGGACCTATCTATTTTCACACTTTCCAGAATTGCTAACACCTCCTCCTTATGAACTTTAATCATGTCTGGTCTAATATCCTGGATCTCAGTATTCTCCTCGACAACAATGTCTTCTTCCTGTGTGAATACTGATGACAAATATTCATTTAGTGCCTCTCCTATCTCTTCAGACTCCATGTACAACTTCCCACTACTGTGCATGACTGACCCTAATCTTATTCTAGCCATTTTTTTATTCCTGATATACCCATAGAAGGCTTTAAGGTTATCCTTGATCCTACCTGCTAAAGACTTCTTGTGTACCCTCCTGGCTCTTCTTAGCTCTCTCTTTGGGACCTTCCTGGCTAATTTGTAACTCTCAAGTGCCCTAACTAATCCTTCATTACTTCTCTTTACACAGGCCTCTTTCTTCCTCTTGACAAGAGATTCAACATCTTTAGTAAACCACAGTTCCCTTGCTTAACCACTTTCTGCCTGCCTGACAGGTACATACTTATCAAGGATACGCAGTAGCTGTTCCTTGAATAAGCTCCACATTTCAATTGTGCCCATCCCCTGTAGTTTCCTTCCTTATCCTATACCTCCTAAATCTTGCCTACCCGCATCATAATTGCCTTTCCCCCAGCTATAACTCTTGCCCTGTGATATGTACCTATCCCTTTCCATTGCTAAAGGAAATGTAACCGAATTGCGGTCACTACCACCAAAGTGCTCACCTACCTCCAAATCTAACACCTGGCCTGGTTCATTACCCAGTACCAAATCCAATGTGGCTTTGCCTCTTGTTGACCTACCTACATACTGAGTCAGGAAACCCTCCTGTACACATTGGACAAAAATTGACCTCTCTAAAGTACTCGAACTATAGCTTTCCAGTTAATATCTGGAAAGTTAAAGACCCCCATAACAATTACCCTGTTACTTTAGCTCCTATCCAGAAACATCTTTGCAATCCTTTCCTCTATGTCTCTAAAACTTTTCGGGGGCCTATAGAAAACTCCCAACAGGGTGACCTCTCCTTTCCTGTTTCCAACCTCAGCCCATACTACCTCAATAGATAAGTCCTCATCAAATGTCCTTTCTGCCACCGTAATACTGTCCTTGGCAACAGTGCCACACCTGCCCCTCTATTACCACCTTCCCTGATCTAACTGTAACATCTAAGCTCCAGAACCTGTAACAACCATTCCTGTCCCTGCTCTATGCATGTCTCTGAAATGGCCACAACATTCAAGTCCCAGGTACCAACCCATGCTGCAAGTTCACCCACCTTATTCTGGATGCTCTGGTGTTGAATTAGGCACATTTGAAACCACCTTCTTGCCTGTCGGTATACTCCTGTGACCTAGAAACCTTATTCATGACCTCACTACTCTCAACCTCCTGTACACTGGAACTACAATTCAGGTTCCCAACCCCTTGTAGAATTAGTTTAAGCCCTCCCAAAGAGCATTAGCAAATTCCCACCCCTCCCGTCCCCCTGCCCAGGATATTGGTACCCCTCTATTTCTGGTTCAGGTGTAGACCATCCCGTTTGTAGAGGTCCCACCTTCCCCAGGATGAGCTCCAATCATCCAGGTATCTGAATCCCTTCCTCCTGCACCATCTCTGTTCAACTGCTCTCTCTCCTTATTCCTGGTCTCACTAGCACGTGGCATAGGTTACAAACCAAGGATAACAACTCTGTTTGTTCTAGCTCTAAGCTACCACCCGAGCTCCCTGAACTTCTGCCTTAAATCCTCATCCCTTTTCCTACGATGTGCCTGTGTGGACCACGACTTGGGACTGCTCCCCTTTCCCCTTAAGGATCTCAAAAACACAATCCAAGACCCTAGCACCCGTGAGACAACACACCAACTGCAAGTCTCTCATTCCCACAGAATATCCTATCTGTCCCCTTATCTATGGAGTCCCCAATGACTGATGCTCTACTCCTCTCCCCACTACCTTTCTGAGCAACAGGGACAGATTCTGTGCCAGATACATGCACCCCTTGGCTTACCCCTGTTAAGGCCCCTCCATCAACAGTATCCAAAACGGTATACTTGTTATACAGGGGAATGGCCACAGGGGATCTGACTGCTTCTTAGCCCTTCTAACAGTTACCTAACTATCTTCATTTCTTAGAGTAACTACCTCCCTGTAGCTTTTATCTATAACTGTCTCTGCCTCCTGAATGTTCCTGAGTTCATCCAGTTCTAGCTCTAGTTCCCTAACGGGGTTTTCAAGGAGCTGGAGTTGGGTGCATTTCCTGCAGGTGTACTCAGCTGGGACACTAATGGTATCTCTCACCTCAAACATCCCACAGGAAGAACATTGTACTGCCTGCGCTGCCATCCCTGCTAACTTCCCTTACTAAGGAACAAAACAGAAAGAAAAAAGCTCACCTGATTTCCCTCCTGTGGTGTAAAGTTAGAGGCAGTTGGTGGGTGGGAGGCCCTACACCTGTAGGGGGAGAAAAAAAAGTCCCAGCAGCCTCTGCACTCTGGAAGGTTTTCAAATGAAGAATTTACCTTCCCGACAGCCCCCTGAGGACTGTTCTAAAGGAACATTGCTATTCACTGAGCTATAGCATTATCTCATTGGTCTTCATTTCATAACTAGTTATTCTAGTAAAAGGGTGTGTAAAATTCCATGTATTCCTTAAACAATAAGGTATTAGTTACTGCTGAGGTCAGAGGTACCAGATGTTACTTTGGTTCCTGAAGATTGATTGCAGAGTTCTTTCATTTGTATCACATGATGCAACCTGTCAACAAAATTTAGGAATAGATGAAGGCTTGTTAAAGAAGCTGAGGTTTGATATCTGCTTTCTCCCTGTGTCCATTCCTCCTTCACTTGTTTTCACTCGGATGATGCCTCCTGACCAGTATCCATTGCAGTTTGTCTCTATTAATTCTTGCCCCATTCCCAAATATAGCAAATCTTTGCCCTTTTTTGTTTTGCCAGCAGATTTTGTGTCATTCATTAGTCTACGTGGCTCATGTTAAAAATTTTCAGCTCCTCTTGGGGAGTGTCTCCTCAGCTCTATCACTGTTTCATGACATAATCTGTCAACTGTATGTGTGTCTGTGTGTGTTTTGTGTGAATGTTTGTGTATCTGTGCATGAGCTGGGTGTTCCTCAGACACAGAAAAGCAAAAAACTGCATGTTTTGCTATATTTATCCCCAAAATGCTCTATTTATCTACAAAAATACAGCTTCACTGTTCAGAGTAATGAGGCAAATTACAAGAAATATCCTCCAGTTACAAAAAGATAGCCAGCACATATTTACAAATACTCCATCATAATAAAACCATTTGGCTAGAAAATTGCCGTTAATTCTGTCTGGTGAATGACATACTCTCACGATCTGTGGGATGTTACTTGATTGTTAGTGATATTTATAGATTGACAAATGCTTAACAAATGTAGGAGATTTTTGCAAACAGAACTATTATTTTCATTCACTTATGGAATTTTTAAAAAAATGGTTCTGTTCCTTTGTGAGGAATGGGAAAAGAATAATTTTTTTATATAGAATCCCTACAGCATGGAAATAGGCCCTTTGGCCCAACAAGTCAACACTGAACCTCTGAAGACTAACCATCCAGACCCATTCTCCCAACCCGCTATTTACCTTGACTAACGCACCTAACCTACACATTCCTGAACACTATGGGCAATTTAGCATGGCCAATTCACCTAATCTGCACATCTTTGGACTGTGAGAGGAAACCAAAAGAAACCCACACAGACATGGGGAGAATGTGCAAACTCCACACAGACAACCACCCAAGGCAGGAACCGGACCCAGGTCTCTAGGGCTGTGAGGCAGCAGTGCTAACCACTGAGCCACCATACTGCCCCAAATCTTTGCCATAATATGCATGGGAAAAGATTTTCAAAATTTAGCAATGGTGTTGTTTAGCACAAAAATAATTCTGAGCAGGAATGTGTTGTGTAAGGGGTTAGATACCAGCCTGGCCTCTCTGGTATTTGAGGCCCTGCGTATTTCAGATTGATGAGGTGATATCCAGTCCAGTTAATGCCAAATCTCAGCAGTGAGAATGGCTCCACAGCAACGTTCCTACAATTCTGCAACGACCCACCCAGGGCTTGTTCTATATAAATAATGGCAGTATAAATTAATTGTTCTGAAGAGATTAATGTTCATGTTACATTGGCTCCGTTCGTTCTACTGATGTTGCACACTGGTGGCAACAAAAAGTCCTACTTTAGTTTTCAGAGAGCGCGAATGTACCCATTAGCAGCTTCTCTAAGATCCTAGCAATAATGTTAGAGCAAATGTACATACTCCCACTCTTAGCTTCTCTAAGATCCTAGCAATAATGTTAGAGCAAATGTACATACTCCCACAAATGTACATACTCCCACAAATGTACATACTTCCTAGTTATTTTGAGAAAAGGTCCTCTGCAGATACTCTGCAGTGGTTTACCCTCTATCACTTATCACTAGATTGGCCCAAGACAAGAGCAAAGGCATAGGAATGTTGATAAGCCTCAGTCAACACTACTGTTCAAGGTAACAAATGCTGCAGGAGTGTTCATCTATGAAAAGACTACACTGTTGCAATTGTGCAAATAGGTCTCTGAAGGAAAGAAGTTGTGCATAACTGAATTGTAAAGGGAACATTGATCCATTTAAGATGGGGTGTGAATCAATGCAGTTTGGTGTTCTCACTCTGGAAAGGCCAGACTGGATTAGTGGTACTGGAAGAGCACAGCAGTTCAGGCAGCATCCAAGGAGCTTCAAAATCGACGTTTCGGGCAAAAGCCCTTCATCAGGAATAAAGGCAGTGAGCTTCAAAATCGACGTTTCGGGCAAAAGCCCTTCATCAGGAATAAAGGAGAGATACGCTAGAGGAGGGTGGGGGTGGGGAGAAAGTAGCATAGAGTACAATGGGTGAGTGGGGGAGGGGATGAAGGTGATAGATCAGGGAGGAGAGGGTGGAGTGGATAGATGGAAAAGGAGATAGGCAGGTAGGACAATTGAGTGGCCTATTTGCTATACTTATCCCCAAAATGCTCTACTTATCTACAAAAATACAGCTTCACTGTTCAGAGTAATGAGGTAAATTACAAGAAATTTAGTTTATCTTCCACCCTATCAACCTTCGCATAAACCAAATCATCCGCTGACATTTCTGCCACCTCCAAAAAGACCCCACCACCAGGGATATATTTCCCTCCCCATCCCTTTCCGCCTTCAGCAAAGACCGTTCCTTCCGTGACGACCTGGTCAGGTCCACGCTCCCCTACAACCCACCCTCCCATCCTGGCACCTTCCCCTGCCACTGCAGGAACTGTAAAACCTGCGCCCACACCTCCTCCCTCACCTCTATCCAAGGCCCTAAAGGAGCCTTCCACATCCATCAAAGTTTTACTTGCACATCCACTAATATCATTTATTGTATCCGTTGCTCCCAATGCGGTCTCCTCTACATTGGGGAGACTAGGCGCCTCCTAGCAGAG